>NW_007222091.1:206752-212953 GCF_000164805.1 Carlito syrichta | reverse complement strand
TATATATTAAAAGAGAAACTTCCAGACCGAATCCTGGAGTAAGAATCAAACTGAAGGAACATATTAGTCCTGTAAATTTTACGTCTAGAAAGGTATTCCCTTTTCTCTCCCTTAGGATGTCAGGAATAACAACTAAAATTGATGAGGAAATAAGAGTTCAGCCATTTCTGCAGTGATAGGCTGGGGTATTCCTGATCACTTCCAGTTTTGCCATCATTCACTGTTGAACCTTCAAGGACTGATTGAAGTGGGTGCAGCTGCCTCTCTTGGGTCTCTGCCAACTACTCCTTCTCTTCATCTGCTTTTACTCTGGAACCATCATTTCACTGTACTTACCTAATAACTTGTAAAGCTACATGACTATGTGTTGACCAACATTAGTGTGTGAGCTCCTTAAGAGCTGGTTGTATCTCATGTATCTTCTTACACACTCTACGAGTTAGGATGCATATGACTGCAAGTAAGAGGAAAAAAAGCAAAACTTGAGTGAATGCACTCAAGAATGAACTATACTGGATGACATACCTGGAGCCCAGAAGTAGAGCACTATTAAAACCCAACTTAACTGATGGAACTGACTCTGTTTCCCCATGGTTCTTTTGGCCCTTGCTTTTCTCTCTTCAAGCTGGTGGCAAGATGTAAGCAGCAGCTATGGGTTTCACACCCATGCATGGCATCCACTAAAGAAAGAGGGATGTGTCTTCTTGTGATGGTGTCTTCAGACCAAGAAAGAGTTTTCCCAGAAGCCTCAAGCCAACTCTCCTCAACCTCAATGACCTCTTAAGAACCAGTCACTGGCAAAGTGAATAAATTTTCCATGCTTGGCTTAGATATATGAAGGTCCTAGTTGCATGACTTTTATGCCATGGGAGACTGTAAGGAAGGAAGAGCACAATGTCCTCTACTTATGTTCAGAGCCTAGAGCCTAGCACAGAAACTGGCACTTAGATGGCACTCAGTAAGAGCTTGTTAAATGAATAAATGAATTACTGTTCCCCACTACCTGACATACCCTTTCCAGAATGACTGACTTTATAGTGGGCACCATTTACTTGGATCAATACCTAATTATATACTTTTTATTGTTATTTGGTAATGTCTTGTGTGATATCTTAACAACTGCATATTAGCCACCTAAAGTCAGGGTCTACAGCAAAGAGAAGTAGCTGATTGAATGAATAATGCTTTCTTGGTGACCACTCAAGTATGGAGACCAAGAAAGGACATACAGGACATTCTGTGGGTTATTTGTGAGTTTTACTATCTACTGAAGAGCAAGACAAGTGTTTCAATAGAAAACCAGTTTAAAAAAATCCCTTCTGTGTTTAATTTAATGAAGGCTCTGTGGAGCTACATTTAAATAAGCTGAATCTAACAAGAAATTAATCACTGGATAAGAAAATCTTAGCACTTACCACAATATCTTGCTGCATTCTGCATTAGACCCAGTGTGTCTGCAGAACAGAAATAGATGTCTTCTCTGCCTGCTGGAGTGAACCTGTTTGGGTATTCAGGTGTAAAGCCCCTGGAAGATGAGCTGTACTGGAGATTTTCCCAGGTTGAATAAAGTGTCCACATGACCACAGAGGTGGCAGAAAAAAATGCCTCAGAACTTCTACCATTTACTGAGCAATTCCACCATGCCAGGTTGGTGTTCTAATTGTTTTAGATATAAACTATTTTATCTTCTCAACAATTCCAGGAGGTAGGAATGCTTTGCAGTTGAAAAAACTAAGGTTTAAAAAATCAAAACAACTAGACCAGGATCATACTGTTAATAAATTATGGTGTCAGTATTCGAATTCAGGAAGGCTGGCTTCAGAGCCTGTTCTTTTAATCACATTGAAGAAACTCCTAAGTTCAAGACTAACTATAAGGAGCAAGAAGAGATTCTCTGCCAGAAGGCAGACTAGAAGGCTAAAAACCAGGAAAACTAGTTCAGGAAGCAAGAAATGCAATGACTTGGAGTGAATGGTCTAGGACTAAGGCATGCATAATGCAAAACCTTGAAATGTGGTGGTCCTTTTCTGTGCCACGTGTGTGGTACGTTTGGGTGAGTCAATCTTAATGGCTTGAAATTGCCTTCTAGAGCTGAACAGTTTTCCTCATTTAACTTAAGATCTAACTGAGAAGGAAAGAATTCTACATGGAACAGATGAGTAAACTATACAAGAAAGCACATGCTCCAGGGCAGCTGAACGGGCCTTGTGGATGACCTGGCGATTGTATGAGAGGCCTCTCTCAGCTCAGTTGTCATCATGCTGCATTTTATAGGGGTTGGGTTCACACGAAAAACTGGGCATGGCCTTCCCTAGAGGCACAAGTTCTGAGGGCCTCTGGGGCATCTGTCCCTGCTGGCTATGGAATTATCTCAATGAGTAGCACTTGGAGAAGGCTGTCCAGGGTATCTCTGCCTGATGCAGCAGCAACATGTCCAGGGATGCATGAAGAGGAGCCTTTGCAACCTGTTTGGTTTGTCACCTGACCCTGCTGTTGTGGGCCTTCTGCAAGAAGGCTTGTTTGCTTACAGTATTTGGCAAAGACAGTGGTTCTGTGGGTGGTTTCAGCATGGAGTTTAGAATGGAGGAAGCATTGCAACACATGCCAAGAATCAAATTTTATTTTTAAAAGCTGCTTTTCATAGTATCAATTATCTGTGACCTTCTCTGGCTATAGCAGACCCATATGCAGTAATTGGTATAGGGTGGGTGACTTGGGCATCTTTCAGTAACAGATATTTTCTTTCTACAGGACTATTCTCGAGAGGCATTGCTTCCTTTTGGGAGCACTTGGTAATCTCTCAGACTCTTCATTATGGCTCTTGTCCCTGCCCTTGTTTCTCCCACTGTGCTTTAGTGTCATGACAAGCTTGGTGACTGAGGTAGATTGCTTTGCTTCAGGAAAAAGAAAGTATTCGTTGTTGTGTCACATTCTAGTGTTCTGTTCCTCCGTGTTAACACCCAGATTGAACAGTTCAAACATAAATCTGGGAAGTGGGTTTGAAGAAGCAAGCCAGACCACCAATGACTTGCTCTTGGCCTTGAGAAAAGCACTCACATATCCTCTGCTTCAGGTGCTCCTTGGTAGACCAGCATGAGAATATTCTCAAGAACTGGTGAAAGAAATGATATATGGCCTATGAGACACTGGTGATGTCTGAATGGAAGAAGGCCTGGAGACTCCAAGGTCACCATATTCCCCAACCCATTGGTCTCCAGTCTTCTCTCTTAAGCTCTTAGTTGCAAATGCCCTGATTTGGAGGGGAAATGTCTACTGGTGACCCAATGAGACTAATGAGTGGGAATTCCAGATTTCAAGGTTTCAAAGGCCAAACTAACCTATGGAGCCTGAGTAGAAAATGGTATCAGTTTTACTGTTAGCATGAGAATGCTGATCTAGCTCTGTGAAGATTTAGGCAAAATTGGTGTGCTGTGTTCACAAGGCATTGGGAAATGTGAAGAGGTGTTATTGTCTGAAAGTGGTTGCCCTTCCCCTCCTCAGCTCCGGCTCCTGGACCTGAAGGCACCTCTGTCCAACTGGATGGGACACCAAGCTGCCTGCTTTAGAAGAATGTTGGATGCCAGACAGCACAGCATCTCTATCAGATACCTGCCAGGCAAGCTTTGCTCAAGATTGCCATCCAGTTGGCCATGTCCGCCTTTGAAATGTGTTTTTAGTTAAGCGATTGATGTATTTGATGTTTGACTCTGCTTAACGTTGAGTATTAACTCGTGCTCAGTCTTGTGAGTTGTCAGCAGTGCTCTGGAGGAGAGAGATGGAAGTTTTGGAGAGAAGGACTCACAGGAAAGACCATATTTCAACATTTAGATGTCTCTTCTTACCCGAGTGATTAAAATGGGGAGGGGTGTAAGGTGTAAGGAGAGGCCCCTCTGCCTCTTCCCTTAAGGGCTTACATCTTTCAAAACTTTCAAGTAATATCAAGGATATTTTATTTTATATTATTTTATTTTAGTTGGAGTTTCACTCTGTCACCCAGGCTGGAGTTCTGTGGCACATTCACCGCCACCCCAGCGTTGACCTGCTGGGCTCTGGCAATCCTTCTGCCTCAGCCTTCTGAATAGCCAGAACTACAGGGACATGCTACCATGCCCGGTTAATTTGTTTGATTTATTGTAGAGACAAGATCTCACCAAGTTGCCTGAGCTGGTCTCAAACCCAGGGGCTCAGGCAGTCTGCTCGCCTCAGCCTCCCAAAGTGCTGGGATTAGAGACTGAGCCACAGAGCACAATCAATATCAAGGAAATTTTAAATTGATTTCAAAAATATAACAAAATGATAAAGCCCAAGAAAGCAATGCACTCGGAGACTAAAAAGCATATTTATCAGCTGAAATTCAAAGGGCTATATGTAGTGATAGATAATTAGATTGATAGATTAGATAGATAGATAGGTAGATATATGACAGGTGATAAATAGGCTGGTAGATAGAGAGGTGATAGATAAATAGATAGATGATAGGTAGGTAGATATATGATTGATAGATCAAGATAGATAGATAGATGGATAGATAGATAGATAGACAGACAGACACCTACCTTCCAGCAAGGAAGACATAAAGAAAAATGTTTTACAGGCATGAGTCCCAGGTGTGGAGGCTCATGCCTGATAATCCCAGTGCTTTGGAACTCTGAGACAGAAGGATTGCTTGAGGTCAGAAGTTTGAGACCAGCCTGGGTCTTTAAAAAAAAAATTAATTTTAAAAAAAGGTCTCCAAAGAAAAGTTCTGTTCTTTTTTCCAAGTCTGGACACCCAGAGAACTTATAGCTACAGATAGGGTATGTACACCAAGAGTCAAGGTCAAGACCAGTAGGACCAAAGATGTGGTAGGAAAACAAGAAATAGTAGGGCAAAAGTGCCACAGATTGAAGTAAGGTAGCAGGTCTGAGGAGAAACAAATGATCAATATGCATGACTTCGGAGCAATTCTGGCCTCTAGGGGAAGCCCTTCTTCTACTCGCAGTTCCAAATTTTATCCTCAAGACTAAATGTTGAGAAGGGAATGAGGTCAAAGCCATGTACTGTGTCACAGTGCCAGAGGTCTGAACATCTTTGCTAACAAATAAGGGGTATAGACCTTGGGTCCCTTGTAGCAGCAATTTGTCTGGAGTCCTTTGGCATCTCTTGGAATGTTCTTTCTTTCCCTTTTTCTTCCTCATGACCAGTGCAGAAAAAGACTCAAAGCTGTATCTGATCACTCAACCAGCTCAAAGGGCAAATGCTATCTTTTCAGCTTGCTTGACCTTGGTGGAATTTTCCATGGAATGATTTGCCATGGTCATGGCTGTGAATTCTGTAGGAAAAGGAGAGAGGCCAGCTTAGGCCTGCCTTCCTCCTGGACAGAGCCCTCCCATCACCCCACTTGCTCCCTGGGGTCTGGAGATGGAGGTTGGCATTGGAGCTAAATTATCATGCAATAATTGTATATACTTTGCTGTTCTTCTTTATGTAGATCTTCTTGGATTCCTTGAAAAGGAAGTTTGTGGAAGGGAAGAATTCAAGAATCTGGGATTCTGTATCTTGGCCAAATACAATTTTCTCAATGTCTTCCTATCATATTATGATTTATAGCCCACAGAAGCTGAAGAGGTAGAACAAGGAGCTTAGACACAGGGTCAATATCCCAGCAGCTAGGAAAACCACAGAAATTAAGAAAAATTGTTCATTCAGTCTCCATCATTCAAAAAATGTATATGACAGCAATGTATGAAATGGACTTGACCTAAGACAGGATACCTATTGTCAATGAGCTCACTATTTAGTGGGGCAAATAGTCTTAGATGAATAATTGCTATCAGTGAGAGGTATGCTCCATTAAAGACAAGTGTTAGTAGTAGATTGCTATCCCTAAGTACAGCTCCAGCCTTTCTCATAAAACCCATCTCCATTCTCCTCTTCTTCCTGTCATTCCTTCTTTTGTCCCTTTGTGATTACTATTATTAACATATTAAAAATGCAGGCACACCTCAGAAATATCATGGGTTTAGTTCCAAGCCACCATAATAAAGCAGGTATTGTAATAATTTTTGGTTTCCCAGTGCACAGAAAATTATATCCATACAATACTAACATGTAATGGCATCTGGGGCCTAATCCTCAACCAGCAACATTTTCTTTTCCTCTTTTTTTATTTATTTATTTATTTATTTATTTTGAGTTGGAGTCTCACTCTGTTGCCCAGAC
>NW_007222091.1:28886-206732 GCF_000164805.1 Carlito syrichta | reverse complement strand
CCTCGACCTGCTGGGCTCCGGCGATCCTTCCGCCTCAGCCTTCCGTGTAGCCGGAATTACAGGCGCGCGCTACCACGCCCGGCTAATTTTTTGATTTATTGTAGAGATGAGGTCTCGCCTGCCCAGGCGGGTCTCGAACCCACTCACCTCAGCCTCCCAAAGGCGCAGGATTACAGGCTGAGCCACTGAGCCCAGCTGTTGAGCTCTGTTCTTTTCCTAGTCTCATCCCCTGTGTATGTGTCTCCCAAGAGGACACCATGGAGTATGGGTGTGGCAAGCCAGGCCAAGGGAGGATTTTCCATATTGATGATTTAAGCTTTCTAGCGGAGTGGAGGTGAGTGGCGGGTGGCTGGTCTCTGGAGATGAAATGGGGTAAGAACTCCTGTGAGATATGAAGTGTTGAAGAAAATGGGCTCCTTTTCCTTCCCTTCCTAGAAGAGGTAAGTTGCCTGATGTTTAGCACATGCTTCTAAAAAAATGGTTGATAAAGATAAGGGACAGAGAGAGTGGTACAATTAGTAGAACTCCTTTATCTCTGCTGGTAGCAAAATGCAGGACCCAGGCTGTGGAAATGGGTCAGCATTGCCTCCTGGTGTAGAGGCGGTGTACCTTAGGTGGATGCTGACCTTGGCAGTAGAGAGCTGGTTGGAATCCAAATTCTACTGCTAAAACACTGTCTGGAACCTCTTGGGCAAGCAACTTAGCTTCTTCAAGTCTCAGTTTCCTCATCTATCCTACAGAGATACTCCTTTTATCACAGAACTGCTATATGGACAAAGTGATGTGCTTTGTCACTAGACTTATAGCCCTTGGTACATCTCTGGCACTTAGAGCTGAATAGATGATGCTTTTGCTGTTATTATTAAAGATAGCATTGTTAGGAATGTCAGGGCATAAGTCAGCTTTCTCACACTCCCAATATAAGTCAGAGGCAGGCTCTCTTCCTCTCGATAATTCATAAAGGTGGGCTGGAAGAGCAGAATTCACATCAGCCCTTGGTGGTATACCCAGACCACTATTTTGGTTATCTGAAGTTGCAAAACAAACCACCTCAAATGATAGCTTAAAGTGACATTTATTTACTGATTGATTATTCTGCAGTTTGGACAGGATTGGTCAGGATTGGTCAGGATTGACTCATCTCTGCGCCATGTAGCATTGGCTAGCATGGCTCATCAGGAGAGACTCAACAGAGGCCGGAGGATCTTCTTCAAAGATAGTTTCATCATTTTCTTCCAGAATGCTCCCTCAGCTTCTTCCAGGATGGTTCACTCATCTTCCAGAATGGCTCACTCATCTTCTTCCAGGATGGCTCCCTCATCTTGTTTCAAGATGGCTGGCAAGTTGATGTTGGCTGTTGGTTTAGAACTTTACTTTACTGGGACTTTTAGCAAGAGCTTCAATTCTTCTCCACATGGTTAGTTTGGGCCTCTCACAGTGTGGAGTCTTGACTTTAAGAGAGTCTGTTCCTAAAGCAAACATTCCAAGAAGATAAGTCATTCTTTACATCATACTTGGTAATGTTCCACTGGCTGAAGCCAGTCTTATGGCTAAGCCCAGATCAATGTGTGTGTGTGTGTGTCTGTGTGTGTGGGGTGGGGAGGGGGGCATGACTGGGAAAATGACACTAGTAATGGATTTTGGCATACATGGTTTGTTAATGGCTACCAACGTGATGTCTACTACAACCCAAATTCTGTGAGACTGGAGCAAATTCTCCAGTCACCAGCTTCTAGTCTTCATTGTAATAGATGTTTATGAATTATTCTTTGAATCAATGCATGCATGATCTTTAAATAGCCCTGTTGGTGCCAAGCAACCTTTGCTAATGTGCTGCTTCTCTAACCCTGCACTTTCCAAAACAAACATTTTTAGATTAATGTGTCAGGAGTCTAGAGCTGGACGGGTCAATGATGTAGATCTAATATGCACAATTTTCTTGAGTGTGAACGGAGCCATCTAAAAAGGTCCTTACCTCCCCTTGTTTCCCCTGCATGAACTACTCTTTAAAAAAAATTTGACAAGAAGTGAATTCTCTGAAACCAGCAGCAGAACCTTTGTATGTCACTGATATGTTCACAGTACCTGAATATATGAATAAAAGGTTTTATTTGCAGGCCCCAAAAATCCATTTAATGATTGAAACAACTTACTCTTTTATAACTTGTAATATTAATTAGCCTCTCTCTTTCTCTCCTCTTTTAAAAAGACCATGTTTTAATTGTTTTCTTTTTTATATCTCTTTCTTTATGTCTACAGTTTCCAAGTTGCTATAGGGCCTGCGAGTAAGATCTTAAAAATAGACTTGCATTAGTTTTGAGAAAGACAATTTTCAATTAATTATAAATGATTCAATTTCAAAACTCAGAAACCTACTGTGAATCCTGAACCTAGTACTTATCTTCTCTAATTGCATGAAGGGGAATGTAGAAATAAATTTGGTTGAATATGTAATTGGCATGCTTGTACTGAGGTTACTGTTTTAGCCCATTTAGGTTTCCCAGGGAATGTGCTGAAGTTTCCACTCCCACCAGAAGTGTCTGAACTCTTTGGTATCAAATGATTTAGGGGTGGACATAAGTGGGTGGGACACCCATGGGCATACTGAGGAGAAGGCAGGATGGAGCAGCACTCCTGTGGGTGCAGGCTTCTTTTGGGGTCCTCTCCAGATGTTTTGGTGTGGGTCAAGTTGTGCCTGCAAGTGCTCCATGTTGCTGATTTCTCTTAGAAAGACAGGCATGAAAACAACTTCAGCCTTACCATACAGTCATCATTTTGTTGCTTTCTCCTCCTCCTTCCTCCAGCTGAACCTCCTTTGTCCTAGACCTGCCTCAATATTACTTCTCCCACAGAAACATATTATTGATTGATTAAGCCCCTTACTGTGTGCCTGGCCCTGGACCACACCATTTACATGCAGTGTCTTCCAGTTCTGAGATGCAGATATTATTATTCTTCCATTACAAATGAGGAAACTGAGGTATAGAAGGGTTAAAAGATTTGTCTAAAATCACAAAATTATTAGAAGGGTTAAAAAAATTCATCTAAAGTCAGGCTTGGTCCTGAGCTTAATTCTAATGTCCATTTTCTCAATCACTACTGTACTGGAAGAAAGCTACCAGAATGCCTAAGACCAGTTTCCCTGGTGTGAGTGCCTCCTCTAAGGAAAGACCTGACATGGACACAGTAGAGCAGGGTTTTGAGAACTTGGCTTTGGGGTCAGTGGATGCCAGATTTGCCTTTGGCTGTCTGTGTGACTTTGGGTAATTTATTTCATCTTGCAGAACCTCAGTCTTCTCATGTGTAAAATAAGGATGATAACACCAACCTCAGAGAGGAGCATGGCATAGTGATTAAGATGGTGACCTATTTGGCAATAAAAAGTAATGAAGTTCTAACACATGCTACAGGACGGGTGAACCTTGACAACATTATGCTAAGTGAAAGAAGCCAGTCATAAAATACCACATTATATATGATCTTGTTTATATAAAATGTCCAGAAGAGGCAAATCTAAAGAGATAGAAAGCAGATGAGTGGTTGCTGAGGTCAGGGCATAGGGCCGGGAGTGACTGCAAGTGGGTGCAGGCTTCTTTTGGGGAGTGATGAAAATGCTCTAAAAGCGATTGTGGTGATAGCTGCACAGCTCTGTGAACATACTAAAGATCATTGACTTGTACACTTTAAAAGAATAAATGACACAGGATGAGAGTCATAGCTCAATAAAGCTGATATTTAAAAAAGTTAAAAAGCACGGCCTAGGAGGCAGAACTCTAGGTTCATGCCAGACCTCCCCTCAGTCAGCAGCCCTGTGTTGGTGACACCATAAGTAACTCTACACCTCAACTTCCTCACTAGAATGCAGTGCCTAGTCCATGGGGTTGTTGGGAGGATTTAATGCATTCAAATAGGTAAAAAGCATGGAAGTGTGCTTGGCACCCATAAGCTCTCATTAAACATCATCACACTTCTTGTTGGCTATCCTGAAGTTTTAATGGGGAGTGCTTAACAAGGGCAGCTACTCACAAGAGCAACTGGGACTTCTAGGGCTTCAGGGATGAGCTGAATGTTAGAAACCTGTGATGGGACCATTTTTAAGAAGTCAGGCATGACGGACCTAAAGAACATACTGCTCGTCCTGCCTGGGAATCTCTGAGTTCTGCACCTTCTCTCTCTTGGCTTGTGCCCTCCATCACTCACTTGGACAGAAAGTCAGAGTGTCTTGCTGTCATCACCAAGAAAGTCCCAGAGGTGATTTCATTGTCTTGTCAAGACCTCGTGCAGGGCAGGACTGCCTGCTGTCAGAAAGTACAGGAGGGTCTTCCCACTGCTCAGGTCCTGTTCAGGAAAGCTACACGGGCCTCCTCCTGCATTTGTATCCAGATTCCTTGGTGTTGACTTGCACTGTTGCAATCTGTTGTCTTTGCTGGCTTGGACTCAGGAAAACTAGAAACCGACATTTTGCCCAAGATCGGTAATTGAATCTGTTCAGCCTACAGGTGGACTTGTCACTTCCATGTCCTTCAGATGAACCATATTCTTGTCTTATTCTTGAAGAGTTAGCATTGTTTCTTAAAGGCTTATCAGGAGCAGGCAGAGATAGAAACCTGAATTGAATGAAAACACAAACCATCTTAAGCTCTCAACTATGAAATACCTGAAAGTCAAAATGATGGACTAGGGCAATGTTTAAAATTCCTAATGTGAAGGTTATCCAAAACCTATGTAGATCACTCAAAACCAAAGAAGTTAAGGATGAAGAGGAAAGATGAGGATTCGACTCATGAGCCCAGTTTCTCCCCTGCACTCATAAAACAGTTGGGGGACTTGAACATGTAAACCAAGAGAGGACAGGCATGTCCCTGGCCACTTGAGAGCAAAGAGGGGAGCCACTGAGGGGCAGTGCTTTGGGAGACCTTGCCACTTCCCTTGTCACTTACTGGGGCACACGTGATTGACGGGGCTGTATGACTGGTTGGGTTTTATTTTCTAAAGGGTGAGTTCACATGAAAGTCTCCATTCCTTGCCCAGTGGCCAGAAGTCATCCTTGGAGCAGGTCCATCGTGGACCGCCAAGAGCCTGATACCGGCTGATGTGTGGTCTTGGCCAAGAAATCCGGGAAAGCAGCATTGTGATCGAGTTGCTTCTTCTTTGACTGTCTTGCTTTTAAAATAGAAACTTCTGTTACTCACAGGAAGGTGCCAGTGACTGTTTGCTTCTCCTCTTTCTGTGCAAAAGTGCTTGATTTTAAAGCAGCCTATTTTTATCATCCTTTCCCACCATCCCCAGGACTTCATGTCCCCGTGTTGGGACTTTGGAGGAATGTCTGCTGAACTTGACCATTAGCAGTGTGAGCCGTGGGCTGAGGGCAAGGGGGAGGGCAGGGGGACTGTGTGGTTCACTTGGCTTCCATCCTATTTGAAAACTGGAGAAAAGTCACATTTACAGTAAAAATGAGTGTGGCTAAATGCAGAACAATGGCTGGAACCAGACTTTCCCCTGAAAATGCATTTAATTCAAGCCATGTACTGAAAACCTACTAAGGGCCAGGTGGGTGTTGCTGGCATGTGGAACTAACAGTAGGAAGATATGGTCTCTGAGCTCCAGTGAGGGGCTAGGGAGATGTAAAGGAGACAGGCTTGTGACTATAATGACAATGAGTGTTGAAGTTCCTGTGCTAGAATTATGTGGGAAATGGTTAGGGTACAAAGGAAAAAGTGGTTGCTTCTTCCTGTGGGGTGCGGGGGAGGGCTTCATACTGCAGTGACACTGTCGAGCTCTAAAGCAGAATAAGTGTGCACCCCCAGTCAGGGTGTGAAGGGCATGCAGGCTGAAGTGGCAGCCCAAAAATCATTCTCGCTCCAATGATTCATTCCAATATGACATCAGGAAATTTATGTCATGCAACAGGGATTCTCCCCAATCAACAGCAACAAGGACAGTGCTTGTACCCTTGACATATCATTGGGTGGGAATCAAAGAGAGACACTTGGGCTTATACATGGCAACAAGACAGGTCTGTGGCACTGTTGACATCTGGGACTGGATAATTCTTTGTTGTGGGGGCTGTCTTGAGCACAGTGGGATGTTAAGTAACATCCCTGGCCTATACCCACTAGATGCCAGTAGCACCTCATCTCATCAGTTGTGACAACCACAAGTGTCTCCAGATACTGCCAAACATCTCCTGAGGGACAAAATCATTCCCACGTGGGAGACACTGGGCTAGAAAGACAGGCAGTACAGTTCTGGAGCAGCGAGTGGCAACGGTAGCTAGCAGGAGCTGTAGAAAGTTGCTTGGGAGAATTGTTGACTATTCGTATATAAATAACTCTCTGGAGCTGCTCATCTGGAGACTCACTCAATGACACATCTGTGATTCAGAATATCTGTCCCGATGACTTTCCACTTGGAAATCATCATCGAAACCACTGTTGTTCTCTCAGCCCATGAAATCTTAACTTATAGAGCAAGTCTCTCCCAGCTGACCACCACAACAGCATCTCTGAAGGATGTCAGCCTTCCTTTGTGAGGTGACCTCATAGTCTCACCAAATAAATTCCACTTTTAAGTCAGATGGTCACAAACATACTTACCAAACTCATATACATTCATGTGGCCATTTCTGCATGATTTGGTAAGACACATGCAGAGGGCAGCTCCATTGTGTTATATGGACATTTTTGTTAAGGTTTCTTAGAAGCACTGACCTGGAGACCCTTTCTGAGAGTCACGCCATTATGGGGCACACAGAGAGAAGAACTACGTAGTCCCTGAATTCCAAGCGCTCAGTCCACAGAGTGAAGGGTAGAATTCTTAGTGATCTTCAACAAGCCGCTTAACCTCTCTGTGTCTCAATTTCTTCCTTTGTGAAATGAGACCATGTAAATAAACATATTTTTACAGTGGTGGTGAGAATTGAAAGGAGGTCATCCAACTAAACCATCAGCATGCTGCTGGGCGTTCAGTAGGTACTTTATCCATGCCAACTCAACTCATTATCATCAGTATTTTAAGTGCCACTGTAAGCGCATGACTGGAGGCTCTGGGAGCACTGAGGTGGGCTTCCTTAGTTAACAATGGGCAGTGAAGTCAGGAAGGGCTCCTGGTAGTGGGAGAAATTCAGGAGAAGTCCCGAAAGATGAGTTAGGTGAGGAAGATGGGCAGAGTCAGCAGGAAGAGGAAGAGTTTCTGCCTTGCTTCTCCCAATGCTGGAACAGCCCATCCCAGATACCTACCAGCAGGATGCACAGCCTCTGTCCAGTAGGGCTCTGCTCACATACCTCCTTCTTTCTCACCAAGGCCTCCCACCACATCCCATTTAAATGGAACATCTTCCTTTGTTACACTCTCTCTTCTTTCTGGCCATATTTTTTTCCTTGGCACATGTTGCCATCTGACATTCTTGCTGTTGATTTTGCTTACTGTCGATGTCACCCTGTGAGAAGGGAGGGTCCCAGAGGGCAGCATTTTCATCACTTTTGTGCACATCTATCTAATTCACATCCAGATCTTTTTATTTATGAATTTATTTATTTATTATAGAGACGAGGTCTCATTAAATTGCCCAGGTTGGTCTTGGATTCCTGGGCTCAAGCAATCCTCCTACCTCAGTGTCCCAAAGTGCTGTTATTACAAATGTGAACCACCACGTCTGGCCTAACAGTACCTGGAACGGCTTTAGAGTTCAATAGATATCTGTTGAATAACTGAATTCCAGGTATGTAGGCAGAAACATGGAGGTGAAAGAGCATCTGCTTAGGGAAATGAAAGTCATTTAGTATGGCTTAAGTGTAGAGCATGTGCTTTGAAGGAATGAGAGACTGGGCTGAAAACTAAGCAGGGACCTGGCCATAGAAGACTTCCTTTGATCTTGGCCTTTATCTGAGAAACCACTAGAAGGTTTTAAGGGACTGGTCATGTTTCCACTCTATGAAGTTAGTTCAGTCTAATAGCAATACAAAAAAAGAGGAACCAGACTAAGGACAAAGAGATCCATAACTTGACTCTTGTCAGTCAAGGGGAAAGGATTGAAGGAGGGCCTGAACTGGACCCAGGCGATACGAATGAGGAGCAGCCTTTGAAACAGGGAAACTGAAGTGACGAGATGTGATGATCAAGTGGATAGGGAAGGTAAACGGAGAGCCAGAAATCCAGATTTTGGACTCAGACATTCAGGCAGCAAAGAAGCAGGCAGGAGCCCAAGGCTTAGTACAGCTGACCTCTGGCCTGAGATGGCCTCTTAGCGAGGCATGCAGACAGTGCATGGTGGGACTGCTCCAGGAGCTCCAAGTCCTCAGACATGCTCTGCAGGACAGCGGGCCAGCATCCTGAGGAGATGTGTTTGACCCTTTTCCTTTTTTTGCCTGTTTTCCTTCCAGCTTTGTCTCTGTCTTGGTTTGGATTCATCCCAGAAGCAGTGGCTGAGTTTGGGGTTTGAATGCAAGTGGCTTATTCAGAAGATAATCCCAGAAAACACTCTGGTGGAGGATTAGGAGCATCAAATGGAGATGGGGAAGAAAGTGAGTTATTGGGTAGGTTACCATGGTGGGTAGGTTACCATGAAGTCCCCTGGTTCCACGGAGACTTCTGGGAAGCCAGGTAGAAACTGGTTCTGAAGATAGGGTTGCAGTGTGCCAGCATCACCTGTGGGCATTCATTGGCTCCTGTCCAACCTGCCGAGTCAGAATCTTTAAGGAAGGGGCCCATGAAATCGTGGTAACAGATGCTTCAGATGATCCCTATAAACATACTAAAGATTTAGAACCACCGGCATAGAGCACATCTTAGTGCCAGCCTCCATGGATAGCAAAAATTGGGTTTATTTTTTTACTGACTCCATTCCTTTAAGTCATTAAAACTAAGAGGAAATAATAAATGGGAAATGGAGGGTTATACTGTAACCTTGAGTGAATTGACTTGACATTTTTAACAATTTTTTTGTAGAGATGGGATCTTGTTATGTGGCCTAGGCTGGCCTTGAATACCTAGCCTCAAGTGATTCCACCCCCTTGGCCTCCTGAAGCACTAGGATTTCAGGCGTGTACCATCACACCCTGCTGACTTGGCAATTTTGGGTAACCAATAATTCCATGTCATGAAGTGCTTTCCATGATTACACCCAAATTTGGCTTATGAAGTGAGGTAATACTTTCAAAGCACTGTAGGAAAATTTAAAATTGGTCTTATCCTCTTTTTTCTTTCTCTCAATGAGGCTCTAAGGTACCAGCTGCCACATATTTCTTCTCACACTTGAGACCTCTCTTCTTTGTGCTTGGCCCATGGGAATTGGGCATCATTTATAAGAATCATGGAAAAAAAGAATGAGAAAAAGGAGGTAAGGAGGAGGTGCATGTTCAAGTGGGCATTCCTGAAACACAAGCTGCATGACAAAGACCCACTGACTCTTGATGTGAAGTTCTAAGTAAACATGCTAGGCTTTTGAATGCTTCCTAGACCCAGAGGCTGTTGCTAAATATCCACCTAGGGACTGATGTGGGAAGAATGCTCTTCGGCATTTGGCTCTTCCTTTTGCAATGTACTCAGTGAATTTCCATAAGGCATCTGAATGGTGGGATTTGATGGCTACTCTCTGGCTTCTCACATGGAGATTTCACTAGGTTAACAGGGCTGGTGAGAAGAGGAACACTATAGAATTGTAGATATCACTTTTGGGGAGAAACCCTCATACTCAGAAAAAAAGGACACACATCCAACAGAGTATTTCTCTACTCTTCCTTACTAGGGCTTCTCACATTCCATAGTACTGCACTTTTGCAGATGAATTTTGGGATTGGGAAAGGGGAGGAAATGCCAACCATTGGATGGCCAGAAAAGACGTAGGAAATGTTCCTGACACCCTAATCCCATCACTTTAATGGAAAGTGAATGTTCCCATTATTCTTTGTATACTCAAAGTAGTTAATTCTAGCAGTCACCCAATCTCCTTCTCTCAATCTCTTCTCTTCTTCCTAAGGGATTGCCCCACTCACAGGGCTTTAAATACCTTCTACATGTTCATAAGTTCCAAATTTATATCTTCTTCTCAGTCATATTTTTTTTTCTTGTGCTGCAGACTCGAATATTCAACTGACTGCTAGCAGCTTCTGTATATATCTCCTAAAACTCAACTTGTCTAGAAGGGAGTTCCTGGTTCTCCTCCAGGTTCCTGAATGTGCTGCTTCTGTAAAGTCTCCCATCTCATAAAGGGACACCACCCTACATGCAGTTGCTCAGGCCAGAAGCTTGGAAACCATCCTTGTCAGTTTCCTTTTTTCTCATCCTCTGCATATTTTCAATTACTTATGGCTGTTGACTCTACCTCCAAGTTGTATCTTAAATTCACTGGCTTTTCTCTATCCATTGCTCCCATAATCGGCCAAGCAGAGGCCTCTGTATGGGTCTATCCACAGCCTCTCTGCAATCCATCTGTAACGGAGCAGTTAAGGTGAACTTTGAAAACAGAGCTGAACATGTCTCTCCTCCGCTTAAAATTCTTCAGTGATTTCCTATTGCTTTTAAGATCCATTTCAAAAGACCTGGAAGGCCCTCTCTGATGTCTGGAGATATAACTCTCCAGCTTGCCTCGTGTCTCTTTCTTATTCCAATTCTTTCCTCATCCAAGGTCTTATTCCTCCTGCTGCCAATCTGGGTAAATCATATCTCACCCTAAATGTCAGTGACTTTTCCAAAGAAGGCCTTCTTAATCCCATAGATTACAATTGTCTGCTCATAATCTACTGCTCATTCAACTTTTCTTTCCCAGCATGTAGCAAAAGTGTCTTTAATTATAAATATCTATGAATTGTTTATTTACTATCTATTGTCCAGAGGAGGCTACAAGTTCACAAGGACAGAGACCATTGTATTGTTTCCAGTTGAATTTCTGTTGACTTTTACAGAGCTAGATGCAAAGTGAGTGCTCACATATTTGTTAAATGAATAAGTGAGTGAATGAGTGAACAATGTTGGCAATAGTTAAAATCCCATGTTAAAGGTAGTGAGTTCATTAAAGTGTCCAGAAAGAGAAAAGAAGAAAAGGCTGGCAAAAGGAGAAAAGACTGGCAAAGTAAGGCAGAGTAGGAGGTAGGAGGTGAAGAGGTTAAGCCTTTTTCCTCTTCTTCTTTGAGTCCTAAACTATAGAGCAGAGATACTTATAGAGATTCCCCAGCCAAATAGGAACAAAGTGCCCACTTAATATTGCTGAGCAAGTGTCAATCATCCAGCACAGTTAAGAGCTCTTGATTAGCCAGGCTCGGTGGCTCAGCCTGTAATCCTGGGCCTTTGGGAGGCTGAGGTGAGTGGACTGCCTGAACCTGCGGATTTGAGACCCGCCTGGGCAACTTGGCGAGACCTCATCTCTACAATAAATAAAAAAACTAGCCGGGTGTGGTATCGTGCACCTGTAGTTCCAGCTACTTGAAAGGCTGAGGCAGAAGGATCGCCGGAGCCCAGCGGGTTGAGGCTGTGGTGGCCGGGAGCGGCCACTGTACTCCAGTCTGGGTGACAGAGTGAGACTCCAACTCAAAAAAAAAAAAAGAGCTCTTGATTAACCTTGTTGGAGAAGTTTACCTGCCTGGAATCTGGGCCTGCTTCACAAACCCAATCACAAGTACATGATAGAGATGGAGAAAGAGGCAGAGATGAGGATGGGGATGGAGATGGAGATGAAGATAGAGATGAAGATGGAAAGGTAGACGGAGATGGAGAGGCAGATGGGGAGGGAGATAAAAATGGAGATGGAGAGGAGAATGGGGATGGAGATAGAGATGGAAATGAACATAGAGATGAAGATGGAAAGGAAGAGGGAGAGGGAGAGAGAAATGGGGAAGGAGATGGAGAAATAGAGGGGATAGGAGATGAAGAGGTAGAGGGAGAGGAAGAAGACGCGAGGGGGAAAGAGGAATCGAGAAAAAGAGGGGGAAAGAGAGAGAGGTAGAGAAGCAGCGATTCTATATGATGGAGAGGACAAGCAGGGAGGAAAGAAGAGCGCTTTCTGCCCGAAAGTCCAAATGTCCACAGGAGCAAGAGGATACCCTGATGGGTTTAGTAAATGGCAGCTGACTAACCAGCCTTGCTACTCCCTCTGTTCTGAGGAGCGGGTAACCAGTAGCTGGTAGAACGAGGGGCTAAGTCCTGGTTCTCATATGCCCCCTTATTGGAAGGGAGCAGAAGCTCCTCTGTTAGTGAGGAGGAATAAGTTTTCTGCCCTGTGGCCCAGAGGCTGAATGCTATCACATGCCTTATTAGCACCTTTGAAAAGGATCCAAAGAATATTCTCCTTTAATCTACTAATGTGGTGGTTTCCATTGTACTTTGTATTTACATTCTTTACACCCCTTATATTATTAGATTATTATCTCTTTGTTAATCAGTGTATCCCAATAGCTTTCGAGCTTTGGAGGAATGAACACACTGTAATTGTTGTAGCACTTAGGTATATGCAGAATTTGGCCCATGTTAAGTACTCAGTAATTTTTTGCCAAATGAATACATGTGAAAAAAAAAAGTAATCGGGATCTGAAGGAGATGAGATACTACTTGCAGTATTTGAACTTTTAGGATATGCCCTGCCTTTGCTGGTACTTGTGTAACTCCCATCTGCTCTAAGTAACTAAAGTCAGCTTGTGTTCATGACATACTTTAATTCTCTAAAAAATCCATGAATATATGTTTCAATATCTTTTTCTTCTAAAATAATTCAAGGAGATACAACACGCAATCATAATTCTAACGTGCAGAGTCCATGTAGCTTTTCAGGACCATTCTAAGTTCAGGGACTTGTTACATTATTTTCATATAATGAACCAAGTGATTAACCTCCTCATGTGTGTCTGAATGAAAATACTTAAAAAATCTTTTTTGACCAAGATTTTGTGTGCGACAGTATAGGGAGACACTTTGAAGTTGTCTTCCCCCAAAGTTGGTTACCTTTATTGAGAACCCAGAAATAATGAGATGATAGTATGAACTTTACACTACATGACTAATCTGGTCTAAGAATTTCTTTGCTACTTAACAAGACAAAGGCTTTAAGCGCTATTGAGGTCTCTTTCTCTCACTCTCCAATGTTGAATTTACCAAAACACAAAGATATGTGACACAACTGCTCATGTTTTAAACTAAGAACTATGTTTTTCTCTTCACTATGTGTTCAGTAGAATGAGTCACTACCCAAGATGTGACCAAACAGTGTCAAAGCAGGAGTGAAAATGTAGGGGTTTTCTGCATAATATTTCTTTGAGTTACCAGGAGACTGTTATGAGACTTGAGTAATACAGGAATAAGATTCCTAATAGGGGAAGTTTAGTTGTTATGAGAGTCACATACATATATTTGGAAAGTGGAGACTTGCTACATATAGAAGGAAAAAAAGAAAAAACTTGTATTAAAGTACTTAAAAGGGGGTTCTTAGCCTTAGGTGCTTTTTGAAGATGATTGGTGTTTGAATATAGTTCTATAGAAAGTAAATGAAATAGGATTGGGAAGACACAGTGACACTGAGCTATATGAGCCTGTCTTCTGTACTTTCATGTGCAGGAAGAAGGAAGGAGGTCTCAGGCGAGCCTAAAAGAAATTCAGGATGTCTGAGCACATTTGTAAAATGGTGGAGGCAATAGCTTACAGTCATCTATTTACCTGAGGTGATTTACATCAGATTAAGAAGACTTCTTTTAAAAAGAGATTGATGCCTCAGGTCATGAAAGGGAAGGGGGTTGGGAGATATGAAGAAAACATCAGTGTATGTGAACCTAGAGCCATGAAAATATACTGATGCCCTGGAGTTGGGGTCTGATAAAAGTTGGAGGACCCATTTCTCCAGTGAGCCTCAAGGAGAAAGTCCTGTTTTGGGGGAGGTTTGGGACAATTTATGATGGAGACTGTGGAAAAAAGGTACTTCTGAAGGACACTGTTTTGGCATCATAAAGATTTGTTTGTGGATCACAAGAGATTAATGCTTGGCATGAACATCAGTACTGATGTAACCCTGGACCACTTGCTTAAGTTGGTCAAAGGAGGAGTTTAATAGTGACTGGATATTCTTGAAACCCTGTGAAAAATAAATGGCCTATAGTCAAGACTCCACACCTGGATCAATACTTCATAGACCTGGTCCCACACTAAGTATGTGACCATGATCATACTTTTTCCATGGAAACTCAGTGTGTGTCTCATGAAATTCCAGTGCTCAGGTTAAAAACTGCCACAATCAACACAATTTGAGATGGCTATTGTTAGTGATACCAGTGGAATTGCACTGATCATGCAAGTGCCACAACTGTCTAACAGCATTAAGAGTACTTCATGATACTAAGAAAGTCCTCAGCACTGCTTCTCCTTCACCATCCTCTCCCAACAGCATGATGTTCATATCACAGTGGAAGACCAATTAATAGGCCACAGTGCTGGGCATATACATTGTTTCCTCCTTGGAATTCTAATGTGCAATGTTCCTGAGAGGGGTAGCTTATCATTCACCAGATACAAAAATCAACTCAAGATGGATTAAAGACTTAAATATATGACCTGAAATTTTAAAAATCCTAGAAGAAAACCTAGGGAAAACTCTTCTGGACACTGGTCTAGGCAGATAATGCATGACTAAGACCTCAAAAGCACAAGTAACAAAAACAAAAATAGACAAATAGGACTTAATTAAACTAAAGCTCGGCACAGGAAAAGAAATAGTCAACAGAATGAACAGACAACATGCAGAGTGGGAACACATATTTGCAACTATGCATCCAACAGGGGACTAATAAATTGTAAGGAACTCAGACAACTCAACAACAGCAAACTACCAAATAATCCTATTAAACAATTCCAGCCTGGGCAACATTGTGAAATATCATCTCTACAAATTAGTCAGGTAGAGTAGAAGCTCCAGTTACTTGGGAGGCTGAGACAGGAGGAGCACTTGAGTTGAGGAGGTAGAGGGTGCAGTGAACTGGGATTGTGCCACAGCACTCCAGCCTGGACCACAGAGTAAGATCCTATCTCAAAAAAATAAATAAATAAAGTGGGCAAAATAGGTATTTTTCAATTGTCTTTTCAGAAAGATATGCAAATGGCCGATAGGCATATGAAAATATGCTCAATATCAATAATCATCAGAGAAGTTAAAATCACAGTGAGATATCACCTTATACTAGTCCAAATGACTATTACTAAAAAGACAAAAAATAATAGATATTGGTGAGGATGAGGAGAAAAGAGAACACTTATATATTGGTAGGATTGCAAATTAGTACAACCCCTATGGAAAACAGTGTGGGAATTTATCAAAGAATTAAAAATAGAATTGCTATTCGATCCTGCAATCCCACTTCTTGGTATCTATGCAAAGAAAAAGAAATCATTATATCAAAAAGACATCTGTGCTTGTATGTTTACTGCAGTGCTATTTATAATTGCAAAGTCATGGAATTAACCCAAGTGTTCATTAAGGGATGACTGGATAAAGAAAATGTGGTGTACATATACAATGGAATACTACTCAGCCATAAAAAATAAAATGTGGGTGTGGGAGGGGGTTGATAATGAGAAATCATTTAATGGGTAGTGTACATTATTCAGGTGATGGATACTCTAAAAGCCCAGACTTCAGCACAATGCAGTATATCCAGGTAACAAAACTGCACTTGCAATTCTTAAATACCAGGAGTGCCACACACATAAAAATGTATACACATTTTAAGAGATGTATCTTCATATTTTTTAATTCAAGGTAATCAGAAGTTTTTGGATGCTGATGACAACCACTTTGAGTACCTCTTGCAGTTGCAGAAGTCAAACATGACTTGTATTCATCTTTTGTTATTGGTATCTATTAAGTATTATACTTTTAATATAGTTTTTCCTTTCTTTAAATGCATATACAGTTTTGGCACTCTCTGTATATACAAATAATAACAATCAAGATGCAATATAAAAACTGCTACATAGTGGAATTTAATCAGGAAGAATTAGGGCAGAAAGAAAAGAAGACATGGTAGATCACAAATTGCATTGCCATTATGAGTTGTTGCAGGACTAGTTTTGCTGAAAACCATTCTCTGTCTTCAATGTGCTGCATTCATCTTTGGTGTTCCCGTCTAAAAATGCAATTTTGTCTTCTCTGACCTTATGAATCCAGAGTAGAAGTATCCCTGCAACACTTGAAACAAATATATGACAACACAATGTGGATTTCACAATATAATCAATTCTGAGTTTGCACTGGCCACATTGCAAGATTTTTCATCTAAGTATGGCAAGGTGCTTTGTACCAAGTCTGGATTCTTCTCCACCTTTTGCAATTAATAGAGGAAAAGGTAGAGAGGCGGCTGGCTGGCTTGAAAACAGAGGCAGAGCCAGGAATAGAAGCTAGAAATCTAACTTACTTTTTTTCACACTCTTTCTAAATTTGTAGGACTGTCTCATTCCTTCTCCTCCTCCTTGTCCCATTGCTCTTCCCACTTGTGACTGTTGTTCACACCAGTGCTTCACGGAAATGACTTCCCTGGAAGTAAAATAGAGAATTGTGAAAAGCAAAGTCCTGAATTTTCAACAGCCTATATTCTTAGAATGCCAGAGTAGGATATTTCTTGTCATTTAGAGAGATGCTCAGAGATCATTATGAAAGTGTTACCAGGAGGTTTATTCTCATGTCTAAGTGAGATGTCACCCGACTTTGTTTTTTTATGTTAAAACTTGGTGCTATGACCTGTTAAATGGAGGTAAAATTACTTCCTTGGTAGAATTTAAGGAAGGTTAAATGAGGTAATTTATGTAAAATATTCAGCTTTTTTAATTTTGTGGACGTAGGCTAAAGGAAAAAGGGCACCATGTTACAACCTTCAATTTAAGACACTTTAAGTAATACCAGGTTTATAAATACTTCCTGTGTACCTGTTTTATGTGAAGAAGTGCCCTGTCCTCCTGGGAACAGGAGGTGATAATTTAGCTGTATCGAGTTTTCATTCTATGTCATGACTGTGGAAATCATTGTGAATGAAAACAGTGTACCACCAACAGTGTGCCATCTTTGTTGTTCTTTTCTGCAACATAGTGGCTCACAGCATGGACTCTAGGACTAAAGTTGCCTTGGATCAAATACTGCCTCTGGCCCTTCCTGGCTGTGTGGCCTTGGGCTAGTTTCTTAATCTCTCTGTGCTCTGTGCAGTATCTTCACAATAGTACTTATTTTATAGAGTTGTGGTAGGGATTTAAAGATTCTAAGAATTATGCCTGGCTTGATGATAAGTGTGCATTACTCTTAACTCATATCCTTATTTGTTTCCATTTGCCCAGACTGGATGCACTGTCATCTGGAGGGCTTGGTGGGCTCATCATGACCTCGTAGGAAGAAGTTCCTTGGTGACTCACTGAGGCCTGGAATCGAGTCCTCCAGTTCAAACTCAGTCTTGTAAATGCTTCAAAATGTGTAAATCTATTTATTAATTTGCCACAATAGATAGGGTCACTGTGTATCCTAGTGGTTAAAAGTGGGGAGTCCAGAGACGTGCTCTAAATTTGCTTTCGCTCAGCATAGTTAGCTGCCTGCTCTAAAGTGTGTTACTAATCCCAGTTGTCCTTCAGACTCCTCTGCGATAAGATGACCGTACTGTGATGCTACCACCTTTTCAGGCACATGATAAGGATCACATGATGTAATTAAAGTATTCAGTACAAGGGAGATTACTGGGGCATGACGATACTTCTAACTTTTCCTTTCTTAGTACTCAGGAAGTAGTTCCCAGCCTCTCCTGTAGTTAGATGTGACCATGTGTTGAGTTTTGTCACTGGAAAGTGACTACAAGTGAGTGTGTCAATTCTGGACTGGCCCAACCGCACTCCCCCAATCCTACCCCCACGTGCAGGCCTTGCTCTCTCTCTCTATCTACCTGGTGAATTAAGAGATCTCTGAGGACCTAGGGGATGACAGTGCCGGGGCTAGCGGAGGCCTAGGATCCTGACAGAATGTGTGGATCAGAGACTCCTGTCCAGCCCCGCCAAAGACTCACACGTGGGCAAAAGGAGGAAAACACTTTAAACTCTTATTGGGATAAACCAGTGTGAGATTTAGCATTTTTGAAATGTGCTTTGAGCCTAACCTGAGTTATACAGCACAGCAAGTGACTGCTCAGAATGATCAATAAATGTTAGTTAATGACCATGATCAGCAATCAGATCACAATGCTCACATTCTTTCCCCACATGTGGCTCCACATGGGACATTCAATAAAGCCACTGCACATGTTTTCCCTTTATTTCTCCCTCCATCCCTCCTTTCTGCCCCTCACCTCACCCCACCGCACTTCCCTCCCTCCCTTCTCCCTCTTCCTTCCTTCCTTCCTTCCTTCCTTCCTTCCTTCCTTCCTTCCTTCCTTCCTTCCTTCCTCCTTCATTTTTTCTTTCTGACAAGGTCTCACTCTGTCTCCCAGGCTGAAGTACAGTGGTGTCATCAAAGCTCACTGCGACCTTGAACTCCTGGGCTCAAGCAATCCTCCCTCCTAACTCTCCCAAGTAGCTGGGACTACAGGTCTCAGAACATTTCTGAGTAGAAGACTCAGAGAAAAGGGAGGTGGTTCTACCCAAAAGCAATTGTCACTAGGCAAGAATGCTACAGAAAATTCTATTTGTTCCTCAGCAGTGTACTCCCGTCTCTTAACTGTAATACTTTTGTTTTCTGATCTGAAGTCAAGAGAGGACTGGCAAATACTGTCATGTCTTTCCCTTTATGCTACGCTGGCCTTTTAGAGATGGTGTGCCCATCATCCCATCATGCCTGCCCACCCTTCCTTCCAGCAAGATTCAGTGTAGTTGGTGAGGTATCAACTCTGGCCGAGTTTCCAGGAATCAATTTGTTTTTCTCTGATATGTTGGCTCACCCTGCTGTGCCAAGTTGATACCAATTTGAGGTATATAGGTGTAATTTGTGCTTCCTTGAGGCCATTCTCTAATTATCTTGATTAGAATTTTGAGCATTTCCCCAAACTCTTTAGGAAGTTATTGGTCAACATTGACAGGAACTGGTTTTTAGTCATTTTATCACCGTAGGGTCATATTTTAGGAATTGATTTTAGTAGTTTTATCTTCATCGAGTAACCTTGTTTTTAAGTCCTTAAAGTCACCTTACTTTTGCCTACATGACTGCCTTACTGTTTTGAATTCTATTTATATTTCCACCCTACCAAGCATTCACGGAGGCCACTTGATGTTCTTGGACATTCTGTTACATCTCAGCATTCCCAGGTACCTGCCAGCTCCAGGGCTCATTTGAGGCTGGTACTTTCAGAAGCTTGAACATCTCCATGTGGTAGCTGGCATGATTTATTGGCCCAACACAGTGGAAACAATGAATTCCTAGAGATTTACCATCTGGCCTGCACCATCAGATGAGTTAGAGAGAGTACTCTGAAAGGGGAAACATGATCAACGTATGCCCTCCCATTACTGTAGTTCTGTAAACCCAACAATTACATATTACAGGCCTACTAGGCGCCAAGAAGTAAAGGTATTATGTATAAATTGGTTGTAGTTTTGTGCTGGGGGAACATACAGACTTGTGAAGAAGCAATTGGAATGTTATTATTATTATTACATGACTATTGTTTTTTAATGGCTAGTTTGTTTTTGTTTAAGAAATGTTTAAGCAATACATAACTTTTTTGTGTTGTACCTTTTAACCGAGGCCTAACTCATATATAGAGAAGTACACAGATCTTAGGTACGGAGCTGAATAAACTTTTACAGATGTCTACACCTATAGGATGATTATTCAGACCAAGACACAGAACTATTTCCAGTGCCCAGCGATTCCCACTAGCCAATATATACCACCCAAAAGGACACCCTGACCCTATAGATCAGCTTTGTGATTTTGAATTTCTTGTAAATGGACTCATAAGGTATGACACTTCATGTGTAGCTACTTTTGTCTAATACTGTCTGTGAGATTTGTGTCATTGAATGTGGCTATTGTTTCATCCATCCTGGTCATGGATATTTTGGTTTTTTTCTAGTTTGGAGATTTTGTGATAGAGATGCTGTGAAC
This sequence comes from Carlito syrichta, assembly GCF_000164805.1. Lineage (NCBI taxonomy): Eukaryota > Metazoa > Chordata > Mammalia > Primates > Tarsiidae > Carlito > Carlito syrichta. Next base: position 186,694 of record NW_007222091.1, on the reverse strand, counting down.
ATCTTGTATGCATTTGTTGAACAAAGGCACATGTTTTGGAGGCTATGTACACAGGAGTAAAATGGATGGTTCATAGGAACAAGTATATTTGCTTTAGGAGATACTGATAAATAGTTTTCCAAAGATATCAAGGTGTATTCCCTCCAACAGTATTTGCAAATTCTAATTGCTCTTCATCCTCATCAGAATTTGACCAAAATGTTAGGTCTTCCTTATGTAGGTGTAGTAGTATCTTATTGTGGCTTTAATTTGCACGTGCTTGATGAATACATGTATTTGTTAATCAACATTTGCATATTTTCTTATTTGAACTGCCTTTTATGGGTTTTGCTTTTGAAAAAGTTGGATCATTTGTACTTCTTTTTATTGATTTGTAAGAATTATTAGCATATTCTGGCTAAGAGTATATAAGAAGTATTGTAGCATATATTCATTGCATTATCCTTATAATTTTTGCAGAAACTGTAATGGTGACTCTCTTTTTTTCCCTGATATTGTGTCTTTTATCTTTTTTCCTTGGTCAATGATTTTGGGGAGTTTAATAATTTCGTTAATGTTTTAAAAACATGTTTTTGCCTTTGTTGATTTTTTTTATTTGTCTTCCTGTCGTCTAGTTCATCAGTGTCTACTTCTATAATTATTATTTTATTTTTTTGGTTTATTTTGGATTTAGTTTTTTCTTTAAATTTTAGTCTCTTGAAATGAAAGCTTATGACACTGATTTTAGATTTTTTTCTTTTTCTAATATATGTATTGTTTTTGCTTTATATCACATGTTTTGACATGAATTCTCATTGCCATTCCTCGCAACTTTTATTTAACCCTTAGATTGTGATTGTATATTTGTTTATTTCACCTTTCAATCTGTCACCTTTGTTTGTATATTTGGGGACTGTGTTGTTAATTATACATAAATTTCAGATTGCTGTATTCTCTTGTTGAGTTTCCTGTATTTTCCTTTTATCATTATGAAATGCTCTTCTTTTTGCACGGCTTAAGGTCACTTTATTTGATATTAATATAGTAATATCAGCTTTCTTTTGATTAAGTTTGCATTATATAGCTTCTTCTTATTCTTTTACTTTCAATTTTCTTGTAAACTTATATTTAAGTTCTGTCTCTTGTGTGCAGATGTAGTTGGTTTCTGTTTGATTTGGTTTGACACTATTTGCCTTTTAATTTGACTTTTAAAACTATTTATATTTAATGTGATTACTGATATAGGTCTTATGCTGCCATCTTATTTTTAAATCACATCTTTTTTTTGTTTCTTATTTACCCTTTCTCATCTTCTTTTGGATTAAACAAGTATATGCAGTCATATACCACACAATGACATATCAGTTAACAGTGGAACACGTATACAACAGTGGTTCCTTAAGATTATAATACCATATTTTTACTGTTCCTGTTCTGTGTTTAGATACACAAATACTTACATTTGTTATAATTGCCTGCAGTGTTCAGCACCATCATATGATGTGTAGAAGCCTAGGAGCAAGACTGTACCACATAGTGCAGGTGGATAGTAGGCTGTACCATCTGGGTTTGTGTAAGTGTACTCAGTGATATTTGCACAACAATGAAATCACCTAATGATGCATTTCTCAGAATTCTCACCATTCGGCAACACATGCCTGTATTTTGTAAATAAATTGCATGTGATGACTTCCACAAGTCATTAATATTATTAATTATTATTAATCACTAATTGCAATGAATGACATTAACATTAGTGTTGCTTTAAAAAGTCAATATTTATTTGTATATTAATAGCTGCCGCCAGAATTCTTCACCAGAATTTTCTTTATAATTTACCGGAACTATTTTGAGAAATGCTTGGGGTTTGGGTGGGGCCAGAATTACTTTGCAGCTGTCAAAGGGAACACTCTGCTTAATGATTGATGAAGGGAGACTTGAAGGGAGATGAGAGGGACAGTGGGGATGGGGCAGGAGTCAGTGGGATGGCAGAAGAACAGACCTCTCTGGTATGATCTCACCTTGTAACCCCTCACAGCCAAATTCTTCATAAATACTAAAGAAATGTTGAAGTGCTTAGTAATTACGCTTTTTGAAAATAACAATTTATTCATGTATTCAAACATTTTTCATTCATTTGTAAAGCCTGAGCTGAGCATGTATCTGTCTAGACATTGGGCCAGTTGCCTCATACAAAATGATGAAAATGATATAAACATGGTTCATGGCTTCAAAGAACTCCTATTTTGGTAAGGGAAATGTGTAAATAGATATGAGGAAATACTTATGAGAGAAAATGCTTTTGATCACTCACATCTCAGAAATCTCAATAGATTTCCACAAAAGTGAAAGAAAAAGCATCTAAATCTGTCATATGTTCTGCCACTCCCTGTCTCTGTCTTTATATTTTATGGCCACTTTCTCATTTACTTTTTTCTAGAACACACAAAACTCATTGCTGCCTCAGAGTTTTTGCCCTTACATTTGTTTCAGTTTATCTCACTTGTCTCATGCTCACGGTTACTTCCTTCCCCTCTTCAATTCTCAGCCTGAATGTCAACTCTATGGTTGGTCAGGCCATGCTTGGCCACTCTATCCTAATAAGGCACCATCTACCCCACACGTTACTTTCATGCCATCACAATCGGAAATCATCTTGTTAACTCATTTGCTTTGTGTCTCCTCTTCTGGGATGTAACCTTCCTAACGATAGATACTCATCTGTTTTTCTTGATCTCTGTATCCCAATTAGCTCACAGGTAGTGCGTGCTCAATAAATAATTGTTGAATACATGAGGCCTTGGGGTAGGACATGAACCCTACCTCTCCCGCATACCCTACTCTCACTCTCTCACAGCCCCTTCATTCTCAGGTCTTGATGTTAACTGGCGCTGGAATTCTGGGGAAGATTACTCTGCATGGATCGTGTGAAGAATTGGAGGAATTACATTGCTCATAAGAGAGAGGAAGAGAGGGGTAAGGCTAGGAGCAAACAACATGGTAGAAGGCAGAGTGCGATGCCGTTTGACTCCTGTTGATCCCTCCCCAGTCAATGATGAGATTCATGGAAAACTGTTATTGATGCAGAACTCAAAGAAGGTGTCAGGTTCCACTGGAAAGTGGTGAAATAATGGACAAAAGCAATCATAGAGGAAGCTGGAGCTTGAGATACAGGACACAGCAGGAGATGAAAAGCCCTTGGGAATTAGTAGAAATAGGGAGGAGTAATTCCTGGGGCAACAGAAAGGAGAGAGGAAGAAGCCTGTTCTTCTCCTGGGAGCAGGGGTAGGTTGTGACTCTTGTTCATTGCATTGATAAGAGAGTGTTCTCTCAGAGGTAGCTCCAATTTTTCTCTCTCCTGGAGGGTGGGGAGAGTTGCTGGGTGAACCCATCTGCATCACAGCTTTTCTGGGTAAACCAGCTACTCCTTACTCATTCATTATCAGTTCAAGATTGCCCAGCTCTCATAGGGTTGGGAGAGAATGGAACCTTTGATACATAAAGAATTGTGCCACACAGGCAAAAATAGAGATGTTAAAGTGTGGAGGGAGTAGCTAAGACTGCCCCCGGATGAGGAAGGGGAACTTCTTGTGAAGTCTTTTCACACTGTGCATGACGGGTCAGATAAATTTTGCTGAGTCATCATATATTTCCCAGCGGTTAAGGTGGTTGGGGTAAATAGCATTTCAGAAGAGAAAGCAGCATATATAAAAGAAGAGTGATGTGAATTTGTCTTCATTTAAAAAATCCATTCAGGCAATCTTTACTGAGTGCCCCCTAAATGCCAGGCTCTGCACTGATCAGGGAACCGATGGGGTTCTGACTGGCTGGCATCCAGGCAGCAGAATGGTGTCATAGAGCAGGCAGGAGTCAGACAGACTTGAGTTCAAATCCCAGTTCCACTATTTCTGAGTTGTGCCAACTTGGACAAGTTATTCTATCTCTTTGTGCCTTGGTTTTCTCACCCGTCAATGGTTTGTTGTAAGGATACGGAAGAAAACCTAGGTTGAGCTCCCTTCCCTGTGCCCTGCATGTGGTAGATGTCAGCTACCAGCACCTCTGCCATGTTGTTCACTTGGCATCAAGGAGTACATATCACATATATGATGAGCATTCTTATCTTTTTGTAACCACTGACAGGTCTTTTTGTGAATCATGCTGAAGCAAGGAGGAAAGCCCACTCAGCTCCTCTCCTGGGAGCAGGGGTGGGTTGTGACTCCTGATTTTATTGCATTGGTTGGGAAGTGTTCACAGAAAGACAGCACCAAGTTGCCTCTCTCCCGGAGGGTGGGGGAGTTATTGGGTGGACCCATCTGCATCATAGCTTTTCTTGGTAAGCCAGCCACTCCTTACTGATTCGTTATCAGGCTAACTGCATCTCCTCCCTTCCTTTCTGGAGATTTTGCAGCTGTTCCCGGGAGGCGACCCAGTTGAAAGGGGCTGTTACGGACCAGAAACAGCTGGGCTCTCTTAAGGTCTATCAGCAGCTCACAGCAAAGTTCAATACGCTGAGGTAATGATGAGGATGGGAGTGTCTCAGAGGAAGAGCTGATTGTGCAATAAGCTGAAAGCCCCTTTGAAACTTGGCATAACAGCTATGGAGAGGGATGAAGGAGGACATAGGGACGGCCAATGGGAAAAGAAATTCCTCTCCAGGGATGATCTGAGGACCAACAGATGAGATCCTGTGGGAGACTTCCAGCATTGGCAACACAGGAAACTGCTAGACTCAGGAAATTACAGATTCGTAATGAGCTGGTCAAAGCAATCAATAGTCATGTCGATTGTCATTTGCTTACAAATTGCACACCTGGTGTCCCTCAGAAAAACTTGACCACAAGATTTAGATCGGTGCTTCTGAAGGTGATAACAATACTGACTCTGTCCCATCAACCATTGCACTGCCAGCCCCAAAGTCTTAGTCTCTGGAATACAACACAGGGTCAAAACGACCCAGAGAATTAGCTGGACAAGGCTGGAAGGTGATGACATTTCCAATGGCCCTATTTGTTCAATTTTCAAGAAGACCAATAATGAGCCAAGAGATCCAAGGCCCTGAAGTTCAGTCTCTAGGGGATAGGGTGGTGGTGATTATTTTTAGATTTTTCCTTAATCAGAGATTATTACTCTGCTTTTCAGTTTTTTTTTTTTATGGTTGTAAGTGACACAAGCCCACCTCCAATTTATAAATGGGAAAATGTGCCAGTGGAAATTTAAGTAAAACAGGATTTTGTTTATTGGCCACTTCAGGAGATGACAAGCTTTGGGCAAGTCTCCATCCAGCAGCTCGTGATGTCCTCAGGACTTAGTATCTCACTGTTGTCATCTCTTAGTTATGCATTTAGCTGTGTTGGTTCATTACAAGAAAGGATTCCCTCAGAAGGAGGCAGACAAAGGCTCGAGTGGCTCCAAGCCTTTGTCCCACTAGCTCCTCAACTCCGACAGATGGGAGAACGCTTTTCCAAAGGCTTCTCACTGGCTGACCTGTATTGGGTGCCCATCTTGGAATCAGCCACAGTGCCTGTTACTAGCAAAGTCTGAGTCATTAAGTGAGTCTGTTCTTGGATGGGGCAGTAGGGACACCCCATATTAATCACATGAATGGAAAGTGGAAGTGTGGGGGTTTCCTAATGGAAGATTGGGGTTCAATAATCTGAGTATCAGTGAATGCATGCTGCGGTTAGTTACAGATGTTCTGCTTTGTCCCCAAGACTAGATCTCAAATCTGTGCTGCTCTACCAACCATCAGGCCCCAGAACAGAACACAGAAGGTTCTGTTCAATTCAATCCAACACACATTTTCTAAGCACTTCCTACGTGCCAAGATCTGTGGGAGGCCCTGGGAAGGCAAAGAGGAATGACACACAGTTTTGCTGTCAGGGATCTCACAGTTGGTGACTAAGACCATCAGAGTCTGGCATAGGTTCTGGTGTGGTCCATGGGAACGCAGAGGAGGGTGGCTGGGTGCTGAGGAGACCCTTCAGAAGGTATAGCTGTGGAGTCTTAAAGTTTGAGGAGGACTTCGCTGGAGGAAAAGAATCAGGGAAAACATTCCAAGTGGAGAGACTATCATAGGCCCAGGTACAGAGCTGTGTCATCTGGCTACAGATGGATGAGGCAGAATAGAGGAAAATACTTGTTAGGTTGAGGCACGAGCTCATGTGAAGTGATGACTGAATTTGGGCAGAGGCAGTGTGGTGGGCTCATTCTTTGATGGCCCTTGCATAATCCTATCCCCTTTGAGCTGGTGGAACCTGTGGAGATGATGACCCATTCCTCAGTGAGTAGCCATGTTACTCAGTGAGGTGGCCGTACAAAGGGAGACTCCATGTGAGCCTGGTCTAGTGACAGGACTCTTTAAGAGCAGAGAGTTGGCCAGGTGTGGTGGCTCAAGTCTGTAATCCCAGCACTTTGGGAGGCCGAGATGAGGGGATTGCCTGAGTACACAGGTTTGAGAACAGCCTGGGCAACTTGGTGAGAGCTCATCCTACAATAAATCAAAAAATTAGCTGGGAGTGGTAGCATGTGCTTGTAGTTCTGGCTACTTGGAAGACAGGCGGAAGTATGGCCTGAGCCCAGCAGGTTGATGCTGGGGTGGCCATGAGTGAGTCACGGCACTCCAGCCTGGGCAACAGAGTAAGACTCCAACCCAAAAAGAAAAAGAGCAAAGAGTTTCCTTCACTGGCAGCAAAAGGGGAAGTAAGAGATTGAAAGATGGAGTTGCATAGGGAAGGCCTCAGAGTGGTGTGTTGAAACTGAGAGAAGCTCCAGATGATAGCCAGCAAGAAAATGGGGACCCTGATTCCACAAACTCGAGGAGTTGGACTCTGCTTGCAGTTGGAATGAGACTTGAGGGAGATTCCGCCTCAAAGTCTACAGATAAGAACCCCACCTGGCTGGCCATTGAGTTTGGTCTTGACTTTAGCAGAGAACACAGGAGGGTTTGCCTAGTTTCTGTGAGTTCATAAGTGGGTGTTGTTTAGGCTGCAACATTTGTGGTCATTTGTCATATATCAGTAGAAAATAAATACAGGTGGGAACAATGAACACTTCCTCATGAGGTTGCTCCCATTAGATTCTAAGACCTTGCAGAGTGTGAGCTCTTCAGGGTTGGGATGTGTCTGTTCACGTACCTGTGCATAGCCAGCACCTATCATGCTGCCTGTATGTAGAGGACAGAAAACAAGCATTGGTTGAATGGATGAATGTGCAAATGTCTACTTATACACACGACCAGGGCAGGATTCCACTCAGCACATGCTCCCGGTGCCAGTGAGTACATGGCCTTCCTTTCATATTTTATTTTGTTTTTTTGAGTTGGAGTCTCACTCAATCGCCCAGACTGGAGTGCAGTGGCCGCCTCCGGCCACTGTAGACCCGACCTGCTGGGCTCCGGAGATCCTTCCACCTCAGCCTTCCAAGTAACTGGAACTACAGGCGTGTGCTACCACGCCCGGCTGATTTTTGATTTATTGTAGAGATGAGGTCTCGCCAAGTTGCCCAGGCGGGTCTCGAACCCACGGGCTCAGGCAATCCACTCACCTCAGCCTCCCAAGGCGTGGGATTATAGGCTGAGTCACTGACCCCGGCTGGCCTTCCTTTCTTAGAGTAGCCTGGTAGACCCTGAACCCAGGAGCGTAGCAATCAAGGGTGCATTTCCCTGCAAGTGATTAGGAACACTAAGCCCATAAGAGTGGGGCCAGGCTTTCTGCAGATGGAACCCAGAAGCAAAAAGCCCTGCTCCCTGTATCCTCAACACTGCAGACCCTCTGAGGGGTCAAGACCATCCTACGGAATATCCTATGGGAAATCATTAGAGACAGCATGTCATGGGACAAAAAGCAAGGGATTTTCAATGAAAGGGCCTGGGTTTGAGACCTGGCTCTGCCACGGACTAGACACATGACTTTAAGCTATTCCATAATACTTAAAAAATCTCCAGTTTTCTTGTCTCAGAGCACAATAGCAATATTTATTCCTCAGTGCCACTGTGACATACACAATAAAGCTTAGAAAAGTGATTTTTAAACTGTAAAGTTCCAGGTCTGCGTTGGTAACTAACTGAGATCATGGGTGTGTTAAAGAGACCTTAAAACATAATAGAAAAGAAGAGGAAGACACTGACCGCAGGGCATGCTCAGGTGGGCCAAAGTCCTGCAGGAAGTCTTGCACAAAGTCTGGCTTGGGTTGAGATTTCAGAGATGCCAGGGTGTGGTTTGGTAGAAGGAACCAAGGATCTGAAAAGGGGTGGGTAGCTCTGGGGTGAGTTATAGCCAGGATTTATTTTTTGAACCTCTTGGTGTATAACCTTGAGAAGCTTTTCTCCTATTAAGAACAAACCACATTCAGCAAGTGCTGGCAACCAGAACAAGGTGACATTCAGACTCCTGCATTGCTCAAGGAGCCCATGTTTCAGGGTGGAAGAAGCCCAGCGTCTTCTGGGGATTTTTGAGGATGACTCTGATCTCAATTGAAAAACAAATCACTTGATTTGAGTAATTACCAGGTGCTTCTTGACAGGCTAGGAGGGCCAGTCAGTAAGGTCAGCCTGAATTTCTTTCCTGTCAGGAAGAAATGCCGAGAAGTGAAGTCCTCTCAAGTGGCATCACCAGGGACCTGTTCCCATCACCCTGGAACCTGGGTCTGAAGTAGTCAGAAGGCCAAGCAGCTTCCTAACTCTGAGATGCCCACTTGCTTGTTGTTGCTAAGCTGACAACTACCCTTAGGTAGTGCTGGGAGGGGTGGGGTCAAAGGGATACCCTGAAGAAATGCTTTGAGGTGACACAGGATAATTGCAATGGCAAGAGCTGGAATGCTGTGCATCCCACAGAAACTTCATGCAGAAGCTGGATCTGGGAGGTGTCAGCTATAGGAAGGCAGTAGACAGATGCCAATCTGTCTGTTTTATATCCTCTTTCTCTTCTTCAGGAGTATAACCCTTCTCTATTCCTGGGCTTGCGTGGGACCAACCCCGCTGGCCCTCCCCCCTACCTTCAGGGGTGAACATGTGACCTGGTGTGTCCAGTTCAAGTTGGACACATGTCCAGGATAGATCTAGCAATCAAAATAGCCTCGGTTCCCCTTTTGGTAGAGATACATGTTTTTTATTGGGTTGCTGGGTTTTCTAGGCTAAGTCTTGGGCTACTAGAAGCTATCATGGAGAGACACCACAGAGAGACATGCTCAAGACATGGAGAGAGAAAGGGAGATATAGAGCCCTGATGACTTACTTTGCACGTATGTTCCCAGAGATATCTAAAGGTACTCATTTGACTTCTATGTGACATGAGGCTGAAATTTCTTTTTGCATAAGTCAGTGTGTGAAGCTTCTGCTGCTTACAGTGGAAAGTGTTTTACTAATGTAAGTACCAAACCCAAAGATCCAAACGCTTCCTTCCTTGACAACTCTTACATTAAGTCATTAGTTTAGAGGCATCTAGGCGTTAAACACAAGGCATTATTCTAGATGTTCGAGGGTTACCGAGATCCATTTATCCACCCATCAGTAAGCATTTGCTGAAGAACCTGCATGAATCAGGTGCTGTGAATGCAGAAATTATTATGACACATTTTTGGCCTTTGAGAACATCACAATTTAGGAAGAGATATAAACAAATGACTAAAGTCAAGTCCACAAGTGCTTTGAGAGTTCAGAGCAAGATGCTTCATGGTTAAAAATGACTTCCAAAATCAGATGAAGATGCAAAGATCTGATGAAAGTGCCTAAAACATGGTTCTTGCGGTTAATGAGTTTGTTGTTAATATAAAGAATAAGGACATGAAGCAAAAGAAAATGAAAACTCATGGACTAGAAAACAGTGCAGGGTTGGAACCGAATGACAGATGGGACAGTCAATGGCCATGGCGCTCAGATGAGGGAGAGATCCCAAAAAGCTGTCATTCGGCAGGGAAGGCTTTACAGGCAGGGCTAGCTGTGGAAAGGGCTCTCAAGGCAAGATTGGATTTTGACTGGTTGCCCATGATGCAGGTGGGAACATTAAATCTGTGTGTAGACAAGCCAGTCAGAGGGTGGGAAGGCATCATCAACCAAGCAGACCAGCGTTGCCTGGTGACTGGGAGCCCTTTAGGGAAGACCTGAGGTAAGGATTTGTCATTGACAAAGCCTGGATAGACACAGATCTCCTAATACCTCAGTATTAGATGAGATTTAGTTTCATCTTCAATAGCAAACACTCAAATATCTGTGGCTTAAGCAAGAGAAACATTCATTTCTTTCTCAGATAACGGAGCATAAACATTCTGGAGCTGGCATGGTTTCTCTCTGGTACACAGACTTAGATTATTGCTATGGTCTGAACGTTAGTGTCCCCCTACATTCTATATGTTGGAACCTAATTCCCAATGTGATAGTATTAAAAGGTGGCAACTTTGGAAAATGATTAAGGAAGACTCTTCCTGCATGGATGGGTTTAGTGCCTTTCTAAAAGGGCTGGAGTGAGCTCCCTAACCTCTTCTGCCACATGAGAAAACAGTGAGAAAATGCCATCTGTGAAGCAAAGAGTGGGGTTTCACCAGACACTAGATCTGTTTGCACCTTGGTTTGGACTTCCCAGTCTCCAGAACTGTGAGTAATACATTTCTGTTGTTTAAAAATTACCCAGTGTAAGGGTAATCACAATGGTGATAGATTGTGACATTCCTGTTCCTATTCCTGTCAAATTAATATAATCAATATAGAGATAAACAGGTCTCTCACTCTCTCACTCTCACTCTTGCTCTCTCTCTTATACACACACACATAACAAAACATTTCAAAATGTAGTAAAAATATACTAAGAGCACCCATAAGTCTTCAAAACAGAGACAAATAAACAAATGGCTTAAATAGGCAATCCAAAGAAGAATAAGTCAAATGTCAATAAATATCCAAGATGCTCAGCTTCAACCATCATGGCCTCCCTGGGCAGCACCTGCTGTCCTGATGGATCCCCAGTCCCTCCTGCTCCCCTGCTACTGTTGTCAATCCCATCCTCCCACAGGATCAAACTCACACCAGGTTCCTGACAGTTCTGTGCATAATGTAGGCACTAAATAAACATTGGTGACAATGTAATAGTGTTCTGAGGTGGATAGAAAACCATTTTTAAGATAATTCAATTCAAGATGCTATCATCATGGTTGAAAAATCGTAAAAGAGGAAGAACAACTAACTAGTAAGTAAGAGAGAAAACTGTTCATCACAAGTAATGAAAGAACTGAAAATTGAAAAGCAATGGGGTTACTTTTTGCAAATTTGCTTATATACGTATATAAAACCAAAAGCTAGAAAGCTTCACTACCTCGGGTGCAATAAAATGTATTTTCAGATTGCTGGTGGCATTGTCAGTTGGTAAACACTGTTTGGCAATACATTACTGGTCATAAACCCTAAGGAGTGAGTCAAACTATGAAAGCATATGTGAAAGACAATGTCTCCAATTGTGGTACTTACGATAACAAAAAATTAAAATAATCCCCAAATGCCCAATAATAAAAGAATCATCACATAAATTTCAGGACATTCACTCAAGGGAATAAAATGCAGACACCAACAAAGGCAAGCCCAAATACCAGTATAAAAATTAACATAAATGCACAAATTAGGATGCAAAATTACATATGCATGATCATTATTGCTATGTGAACACATGCAAATGAAGACAAGAATGAACACAGAAAAAATCGCGCTGTCAGCATTTTTTCTTCTTTTTTTTTCTCTATTTCAAACTTTCCAACTTTCTGTGTTGCTATTTCTTGAAAAAATAAAGTTGTATTGAGGAAAACAAGGAATTCATATGCATCTGGAAAAATAAAGTACAAATGATGCCTGTAATTTGAAAAAAGTAAATTCCAACATAGGAATCCCAAAATAAAGCCTTAGATACTAATAATAACAGCTAGCACTTTCTGAAATCTTACCAAGTTCCAAGAGGTGATTAAACTGATTTAACTAAGGAGTGCGTGAGACCTAGAGGTGAAGTAACCCATGTGAGTGCACACAGTTGGTGATTGGCTGCCCCCACCAGGGACATTTCTGAGCCTGGTCCCTTCCTTCCCCTTGGTCCTCTTTTTGTGTCCAAGTGGAGCATGTTCCCAGAAGCATGGGGCATATCCATCTCCTGTCCCTAGCAGCCCACACTTGGATCTGTGGAGAAGAGTTAGGTCTTCAAATCAGTCAGAAGTCTGAACTAAGGTAAGTAACAGAAATAATTACCCTTTTATTTAAAAAAGTGTTGAAAGATGCATTACCATTTTTCACCAATTCAACTGCCAACATTGAAAAGATGTTGCCTCCCAGAATTCAGGAGAGGACCAGGAAATGGGAGATTGCCTAACCTGCTGGTGAAGGTAACACCACCCTTATGTGGGACAACTTATCAATGCATCTCAGGACTGCAAGAACTTTAGGATTCTATGAAACTTTTGACCCAGGAATTCCTTTGGAAATTATCACAATGAAATAGTAAGAGATGTGAGTAAAGATGTATAGCGATAGGATTGTTTATCTCAGAAATTTTCTAAGAGAGATAGTAGAAACCATCTAAAGATCTAGTTATGGAGAAGTGGAAAATTTATAATTTGGCTACACAATGAGTTACTATGCAGCTATTTTAAATTATGTTGCAAGAGAATATTTCACACCTTGGGATGATTATGATGCATTATACAGTGTGATTCCATTCTTATTATGTTTTAAGAAACACATTTCTATCAGGAATGAATTTGCTTTTTCTGTGCAGGTGCAAGAACTGTCACATTTCTTTATTTTACTAATATGGATGAAATCTGGCTTAGAATCCTGTCCTATGTGACTGAAAGAAAGAGTCGCATCAGGGACAGATGGGGCTTCCTTTCTCCACACCTCCCCCATACACACACACACACACCCCTTCCTTGGATCTTCCTACTATCCCAGGACTTTTGTGGTGCCAAGAAATGAAAGAGGCACCTGTGTTTAGGCCATGGACATGGCCTCTGCTGCTGAAACTCCTCAAAATACACCTTAATGCTAACAATGGCTGCTGTTTTGGAAGGAAGGTGGGGAGAGTGGTACTTCTCACAGCTCTGACTTATCACAGCATTGGCTGCAGGGGGCTCTGCCACTGTTCAAGGCAGTGCTGGTTGGTGCTCCTCCTCCAGGGACACCACTGCAGGTTTTGCCACTGCTAGGGTGCTGGGTGGGGGGGGCGTAGGCTTGGGCCTACGGGGTTCCTGGCATTGTGCTCTCTTCTCAACCTCTTGAGGACTTCTGCTCCCTTCTGGGACCGCTCCTCCCTTCATCTTAAGCTCCAGTTTAACTCTCTCCTCCCCCTGTGGGGTAATTCATTCCATAGTAAACCTAGTCTTTCATATTAAGGTCTTGTCTCCACCCCTCAAATCCAATCTGTATCCACACTTACATTTAGAGGCACAGATGAGGTTAAACCTTAGAATTCAAAGGCAAAAAAAAGATTGGTTTTTTTTTTTTTTTTTTGTCTTTGTGGTGTCTTCCCAAAGGTATGCGTGTGTGTTGAAAGAATAGAAGTGGAAAGGTGGAATGAGAGAAGTAGGGAACTCATTATCTTTTTATTCTATCTCACCTGCACGGTGAGAACAAGTGCACAAACCTGCCACATATGTGTGCATGAAAAAGCCTCAAGGGTGTTACTAGTGTTTTTCTTTGAGTGCTGGGATAACAGGAAAATTCCATTTTTCTTCTTTGTGTTTATTATTATTTTCTGAATTTTCTACAAAAATATTTACATTTGAATACAATTTTTCCATGCTAAGATATCAACTATATTTCTTTTTTCTATATCCTTTACCATCATTTGTAATATACAAATGTGTTTTGAAAACAAAGAATAGCTAGAAAGCAATGAGACTTGTTTTATTAAAGGACACAGACTATGGCTGCAAAGGCATTTGGGGAAAAAAAAGCAGAAGGAAATTCCAAAAATGCTTTTTCAGTGGCAGCTCCACAGGTATCAGTGCACTCTCTGAGGTGATAGCACTGTTAATGTAACACTGGTTTAGGATGTAGACATTTGAATTGATTACTTTGTGTTGCTTCTCATCTTTTTATCTCCCCTAAAGATATTCCACACTTGAAGCCACTATGGGTGTGCTCATGCACATTTTGACTAAATCTACATATATGCAAAGAAATCATGGTCAGCCACTCCCCTGACCCAATACAGAATCCCATGAGAAGATAGGTTGATAGATGCCCCCAAGTCCATAAAAAACTTGCTTTTGCCTTCCATTTTTCCTCTTTTAGAATTAGAGATTCTCTTGACGTCTGTCAACAGTCCAGCCATCAAACAGGAATGAAGACAGTGACTGTCCCATAAAAAGACTAGCGGCCCTGTAGTGTTGCCAGAATGGTGAGAATGTCATTCGCCTTTCCAGGTCATTTTCCAATCTATAAACATCCTATTTCAATTCTCTCTCCTTCTCATACTTTTTTTTCCATCTAGGCACCCATCCAGACATTAAAATTCATATCTTCCTTTAAGAACTCCCCATCACAAACCATCATTACCTTTGGCTCCAGCTAGATGAGTCCTAGATGTGTGATCAGAATTGCCCTGGAAGGAGACTGGAGGTTGAGGGAAAACTAAAAGGGTAATAAATGGAAAGTCTTCAGCAACATCTTCCCATGTTGAGTTCATCTGACTCGGGCACACCTTGTATTCATTCCCAAATCCAGGATTATTTGACATAGATATATTTAACGGGTTCTTGCTTTTGTGCCTGTTTCTCAAGTTTCTCTTCATCACCCTGAAATCATGACCAGGTTTTTTGGTAGACAAGAGGCAAAATCTGCAGCAAGTTTGGCCGACTGAGCTCATGTCCTAGTCATCGGCACCAAGTTCAAGTCCTATTTCATGTCCTTGGTTTGCAGAGCAGATCCCACTCACAGGGGACCCAGAGAATAAGAATGTCTGTACATGTAGGTTACTGTCAAGGCAGAGCTGTGACCAATAGTTCTTTCAATTCAGATTCCAGGTTTATCTTCCCAGTTTTGGTGTCCTCATATATAGAAGAAAAATGTGCTTATCTGATTGAATCAGTAGAGTGTAATGAGTTATTGAACATGAAATTCTTGGCGCATGTAACGAATATAAAGTGTCTGGCTTTAAAAAAAAAGGGTAAAAAAATACTAGTTCCTCCCCTTTATCTTCTGTTCTTGAATCTTCATTCATTATCTTCAAAATGAACATAATAATGCCTGCTTCACCACGGTGCTGTGTAGATTAAATTGATGTAGAAAGTTCCTGAAACACCCAGCAAATACTCTCTCTCTTTTCCTTATATTTTCTCCAATTTCATTAAATGGCTAATGGGTGAAGCTGGAAGGTAGGAGTGGATTAGCCATTCTGAAGGGTCTCAGAGCATGTGTTTCATAGAGTTTAACACTTCAGCAGCCCCTCTGGGAGAGGATGTTGTGACAGAAAGTGGGTTTGTCCTAAAATGTACAAAGGGGAACCCCAAAACAACCCGGAATTATCTTTCGAAGGTGAGCCCTTTGTAGTACAGGCTTTCCCTGCTAGGTTAGTGTTCTAGGAACTTATTGGCATCAGGGTACCAGCTAGCATTGTTATGAGAGGCTGCGTTTTGCTTCACTGATTTTTTTTTTTTTTAGATTTGGGGTAATTTATTTAATCTTTTAGAGATTTAAAAGTTTTTTTGCTTTTAAAAAAATTATAAACAATATAACAGTGAAATTTTTGCTGGTAAAATTCAGCACATAGCCATGATGGTGATCTTAGGCTGAATTCCTACAAATAGAATTGCTGGGGAAAAAAATAGCATGTCTGTTTTTCACTAACTTGAAAAGTTTTCCAAATATACTGCATAGGGGTCGTATCAATTTATTCACCTGGGTCTTGCTAGAAGTATATAAACATTCCCATTTTTTTTTTCTTCAGTGATTTTTTTTTTTTTTTGGCGAGTCTTTCAGTGCATTTGCCCATTTCATGATGGATGATTTACGAACGCGACTGCCCACACCATGCTGAGTGTTCAGCAGTTTTTGACCCAAAAAAATGGCATGACTCCCATGCCCCACCCTCCCCATTCACCCGATCTCACCTCAAGCAACTTTGTTTGGTTTCCCTGGATGAAAAAAGTCCTCAAAGGGAAATGTTTTGTCGATGAGAAAGAGGTGAAACAAACAAACAAACAAACAAACAAACAAACAAACAAAAGGATGACAGAAGCACTACAAGGCATCAAAGCTAACGAGTTCAAAAACTATTCTGAACAATGAAAAAGCATCTCAATAGGTGTATTGAATCAGAGTACTTTTGAAGGTGACTGAAGTTAAAATATGTAAGAATAAGTACACACTTTTTAATAAACAAATTCTGGATTTTTTTTGGTCCCCCTTCATTTGCTTCCCTTTTCTTCCACTCTAAAAACCCTTGGGATTCAATAAATGGATGATAAGAATAAAACTATATTCCCAGATCTTTTGTAGCTAGCTGTGACCATGTGACTGTATCCCAGATGTGGATCATGAGCAGTAGTGATGTGTGCCCTTTTAGGATCTGCCCTTATTGGGCAGTGACGTGTGTTTTCTTCTCTTCTCACCTTCTATGTCTGAGATCAGACAGGGTGGTGGGCTACCTTGGACAAAGTAGACAAGGGCACTGAACTCCAGAAAACTGATGACAAGATAATAGCAGCTGTCTCAGTCTGTTCCTGCTGCTGTAACAAAATGCAAAGGACTAGGTATCTTAAACATCAGAAATGTATTCTTTCACAGTTCTGGAGGTGAGAAGTCCAAGATCAAGGTGTCAGCAGGTTTGATTTCCCCTGAGGGCTCTCTCACTGGCTTATAAATGGTCACCTTCCCACTGTGTCTTCATATAGTCGATCCTGTATGCATGCATGCCCCTGATGTCTCTGTGTGTCTATTTCCTTTTCTTATCAGGACACCAAGGACTCATGGGATTAGAACCTATCTTGAGGGCCTTATTTTAACTTACTGATCTTTTTAAAGACCTTGTCTTTAAATACAATCACATTCTGAGGTACTGGGATTCAAACTTCTACATATGACTTTTGAGGAGGATACAATCAATCAGTCCATAGCATTGGTATAGACCTATGCACATATATATGCATCAATCAGTACATAAATAACTTTAAATTTTTATTTATTAATTATTTACATTTTTATTTAGTTAAGTCATTATCATAATTGAATTTCCTAAAAACAGAGACTGAAGTGGAGATTTGTATGTAAGCGATTTATTAGAGAAATACTCCAAGTGAAGTGAGGGAATTAGGGTGGGAAAGGAAAAGAAGCAAAGACATGGTTTCTGGTTAGATCCAGTCTCAGCTTCAAGAGGAGAGGGGGATAGCTCACAGAAGTTTCTAGCCCAGGAGGCATAAATTGCCCATGGACAACCCTCCAGAGAGCCCATTATAGCAACACCTGCAAAATCAGTATATCACATGGGAGAAGAACGACCCTGGGACCTGAGCCAGACACACAGCATTCACTTTTTGCTTCATTCTTTCTGAGACTTAGTTACTAGGTAGGAAAATGTTCTCCAACATTTGTTCATAGTTTCTTCTAATTTTTAAATAGTTTTTAAAAGTCAAGTTGGAATTTATTTTTCTAGATGGTATGAGGTAGGGATATAAGGTGATCATTTTCTAAAGAGTTTTCTCAACACCAATCACTGAAAAAAAGTATTGGAGTCTAATAGGGCCAGACTAAACAGGAAATTTCTGTTTGATGCCAAGCTGGGTGTAGAAGTTGATAGCACAGGCTTTTGGCAAAAGCTTTTATTCCCAGCTTCCCGATCAGTTCTCTTCAGTCTAAGACGAAATATTTAACCCAACTCTCTCCCAAGAATGAACAGGTAATAGAGAAAGAAATGATGAAACTTGGCAATGGGGAAAGGAGTGTATATCCAGCTTTGACATTTGGGTCTACCAATGAGGGCCTACCCTCACTGAGAGAAGGTTTGTTCTCAGGGACATGGCCTGGCACCCAGTCTCCTAGAATTGAGACTCAGAAGATGAACTCCTTCTCATTGACCCATGTGCTCATAACTGCTTCTCCTCCACCTTAGGAGCTCTGGAGATTCCTGGCTTGAGTATTTCCAAAAGGACTTCTAGATTCCCTTCCTCCTGGAGATGCTTCTGCCCCAGTGGTTGTCACTATTGCATTTTCTTTTGTAAGGGAAGCATTCTGCCTTGACGAATGCTGCATTTTTCTCCCTGGTGATCACTGAAAAGACACGTTCATCCATCTTCTCTATAATGCCCAACTCCTCTGGCAACTAACCTTTCTTCCTATCTTGACAAAACTCTGCTGAGTCCTCAGTTGACCTCGTAATCCTTTTATAGTAGAAAAAGAGTTGTTCTGTTATTTATCTTAACTTCTCATACAATCTTCATTTTATTTTCTAGCTCACTTTTCTTATCATTTTGGTACACTCCCTGTACCTCCCAGCAAACTTCCTCTTCCTCCTAGTGAGAGTGCTCAATGTGTATATTTTTGTAACCCCTGTGGCTGCTTCTTATCTCTGATTACCTCTTATGAAATTAGCTCAGTCTGACTGGGAGTACTCACACACATGATTGCTTCAGTGGTACAATGACCTTGCAGGAAAGGTCTCCTTGCCTTGCTGATGAACTATCTGAAGAATGCTGACTTTAGTTCATTGTGTGACCCATGTCAGGGGTGGGGGTGGGACACATCCCTGACTTCAGATCTGTAATTTGCTTGCTCAGTTGAGTTTCTCAGAAGCAAATGTAACAGAAGTAAGGTCTTCTGACTCTAGCAAAGAAAGTAGTAGGGTGACTTTCCATGGTAAGTTATAACACACAACTATTACACAGGAGAGTGGTCAGAGAAGCTGGTGGATTTTCAAATAGAAGCAATGGTTCTTTTGAATCAGCCTGTGTGTGACTTTGTCAAGGTCATGATCAATGGAAAAGACAGGGCCAGGGATGGTTGGGTCCAGCTCTGGCCCTGTACATTGGTGGAACACACACTGGGTGGCAGACAGTCATTCTTCCTGAAGCCACCAGTAGTGCAGCTCTGGCAGGTTAGATATTTTTGGAAGATGGGGTCAATACAGCCTACTTGATCCAGGCTCTAGTCATTTAAATCTGTCTTACTCCATTTATCCATTCACCTTTGTATAGCAGAGCCAGGTTAATCACTGGCCAACAATTATTTTCTTATCTGCAATTTTTTTCTTAAGAAAAGTTTTTTAAAAAAAATTCCAACAGCTTTAGGGGTATATGTGGTTTCTGGTTACACGGATGAATTGTATTGTGGTGAAGTCTGGGCTTTTAATGTAACCGTCACCTGAATAGTATACATTGTACCTGCTAGGTGATTTTTTATCCCTCCTACCCCCTCCTCTGTGTTTCTGAGTTTCTGATGTCCATTGTATTACTCCGTGTCTGGATCAACATTCAGAAGCAGGCAGTTAATTTTCCTGTGTCTATTACCTCCCTCTCAGTTGAGGCACCCTGCTTCCCCCTCCATCCTCAGGGGCTCTGGCCATCACATTTACCTCTTGTTTCCTAGATCACCCTCCTCCACACACAGTGTTGCTTTTCTTGACTCTTTGCTGCTTTTTCAAAACACAGATCTTCCATGGTTTTATTCCCACAGAGTCACAGATGAGTGACCAGCTAGACAACCTGACTCACATGCACCCAAGTTGCTATGACACAGCAGACTTAACTCAACAATAAGTTACCCATATGGAAATTTCCAACATTGGAGGAGCTGCTTGGAGAGGTTTTTTAGAGGGTGCAGGCCTTGGAGGCAAGTGAAAGGCATTGATGGAGAGTATAAAAGTGATTGTCTGCCTTCAAAGTATGATTTTCAAAGAGTTAAAAAAGGCTTTCACATGCAATATAATGAATTCATGTCAAAATGTATTCAGTTCATTAATGAGGGAACTAAAATATGGTAAAGATAATTCAAAGAAAAATAGAGGGACTAGATATTTGTAGACAATGAAAAAAGAATACTAGGCTAACTTTGCTAAATTAGAGCGATTTCTAGATAAGATATAGAACTGCATAATATCCTACAGGGTGATAGAACCATCATGTTATCTATGTTGCTGAATGGAAACCATTTACATGTGGCCTGGATAAAAATGTACAGGCTAAGTTAGAACAGTGTCTGTGGTTTAATGAACAACAAGGGAAAAGTCAGAAGTATATTACCCTAGGTAATTAGTTTTTGGATGGGCCTGGGGAATGATGTTCAGTATGACCCTGAAAAAGGCATGGCATCCTCTTTCTTTTTTCCAAAGTTTGGGCACACACACACAGTAAATATATATACATATACCCAGATATACATGCACATATATGATTTATATAAGTGCATATGTGTGTACTTACATGTATAAATAACACTACTTTATATAGTATTTTATATATATTATACAGCTAGTACATTCATGCACATGTGTGTATACATATATACATATAGAGACAGGATATATACATATATACATATGTACATCTATACATATTTATAATGCCCGGACGTGTTTTATATCTCTCTCTATATATGTACATGTATGCATTTATAATACTACTTTATATAGTGCTTACATATATTATACAGATAGTACATACACGTGTGTATACACACACACACACACACACACACACACACACTCACTCACACTTACTCTGCCTCCCTACAACTCCTGAAGCAGTGACTCTGGAGCTTGGCTATGTGTGGCACTGGCATCTGGGTGTTGTCCCCAGAGATTCTTCACTAAGTGGATTGGAGTGTAAACTGACATCAGAGATTTTCAAAGCCAGCCTTGATGATGCCCTTCAGGGAAAGTCTTTTACTGCACTCGTGGGAGGAATCTTGTGATATCTCTGTGGATTCCTCAGGTTTCACGTATCCAGATTCTCCTTGGTCTCATGCTTCTCTTCAATTAGGGCAAGACCCTCAAAAGTCTTCTTCCCTGGCTGGCTACATAGTAGAGCTCCAAACCAGTGTAGCATCGGCAGTCTCTGCCAGGAATCTGGGCGCCTGCTAGGTGGGGTAGCCAGTGTGAAAAGGGTACATGGAGGCACAAATCTCCTTAAATGGAGGAATCTGGCATGGGCAGGTGGCATGTGCAAGTGGCACCAACCCAGCCTAGGCAGCATAGTGAGATCATATCTCTACAAAATTTTTTTTTAAAAATTAGCTGGGTATAGTGACATGGGCATGTAGTCGCAGTTACTGAGGTGGGCTGAGGTGGAGGATTGCTTGAGGCCAGGAGTTGAGACCAGCCTAGATAACATAAGGAGACCTCCATCTCACCAAAAATTTAAAAAATTAGCTGAGTATGATGACATGGGCCTGTAGTCTCAGCAACTTGAAAGGGTGAGGTGGGAGGATCACTTGAGTCCAGGAGTTCTAGACTGCAGTAAGCTATGATTGCACTACTGCACTCTAGCCTGGGCAACAGAACCAGACCCTATCTCTAAAAGAAAATTAAATAAAATAAATTTTAAAATAAAGCACCTGGCTTCCTGGGAGTGTGACCCACGCAGAGCTTAGTGGTGACGGAGTTTACTTCCTTTAGCAAGAGCCCCTGCACTCTGTCTTCTGGAGGGAAACATTGACGGCACTGCTCCTGCTCTCACGCATTTATCCTGTAGTTTCCCAGCGAAGGATGTTGTTTTCACTTCGCACTGCATACTCTCCCTTCCATGTTCCCTCATTAGGTGTCAGCCTCGGTTTCCTTCAAGGCCCTCATTCTCTGGCCTAGCTCCCAGTGCTCTTGTGACTTTTCCTGTGGAATGAGAGGAGAGTGTCAAAGAAACAGAGAGGCATCATAGAATGAATGAATGAGGGAGTAAGACAGATGTAAATGGCTGGAGACTGTATCAAACAGATTGTACTGACGCCATCACCCAAGCATGTCTCACCTGCCAGAGCCACATGGCCCTTGGCTTCAGGAAGACTGTCCCAGCTTGTGACGTATGGGGTCGCCGCCTGCAAGCCCTGCACTTTGCCCTCCACAGTGGGTGCTCCGGACCCCATGTGGATACTATGAACTCTGAAGCACACCCTACCTTCCTGCCAGCCTCCAGAAATCCTAGCTCTCTTCATCACCTCTGTGCTCTAGCTACACTGCCTCACCCATCATGCAGCAGTTTCTGAGGACTTGATAAAGTTCAAGGGCACTTTTTTTTAGAGACAGGTTGGGGTGCAGTGATGTAATCACAGTTCACTGCAGCCTTGACCTCTTGGGTTAAAAGTGATCCTCCTGCCTCAGCCTCCCAAGTTGCTGGGAATACAGACCTATGCCACCACGCCTGGCTAATTATTTTTCTTTTTAATTATGGCAAAGATGAAATCTTGCTATGCTGCCCAGGCTTGAACTCCTGGAAGGGCACTTTTATAATGATCCCTGTGACCACGGGAGCAGGAAACCATGAGCTGAACATAGAGCAGCCTCAGTAGTAAGAGATAAAAACCAGCACTGTGTAGTTCTAAGTGCTCTCGCCACAGTCCTATTCGGTAGGTACCATTATCCTCATCTGACAGATGCTGAGACTGAGGCTCGCAGGGAGGAATTACTTTACCCGAGGTTGCATGGCCAGTCAGTGGCAGAGCAGGAGTCAAAACCAGTAGCTTGGCTCTGAACCCTGCTCCGAAGTGCTGTGATGCGCCCATGAGAAGGGCTGAATACCCATGAGAAGGGCTGAAATACAGTTCTGGGACTGTGTGTTTGGGTGTGTTTCTGAGGTCTAAAGGAAAGCACTAAAAACAGTAGGAAGGGACAGGTCAAGAGTAATTTGCAAGTTAACTGGGAACAGTCTGTTACACACAGAACATGATGAGGACTGTGGTAAGCATGGGACTAAATTGGCATTGTGAATTTTTTACCAACACGAATAAGTGAAAGAATATTAACAGCTTCCCTTTGGGCACTAGGCCAACTTAAGGGACATGTTGAATATTGCAAGGGACCCAGGTCTCAGCTGGAGTAAGATGGCTACAAGTTTCTAAAGAAGGTGATATATGTCCACTATGTTTCATGGTCATTCCTGTGTCCAATTTCACTTGGAAGGTAGCAGTCTTTGCCAAATGTTCCCAGAAATGCATGCAAGCAGAGAATAATCCCCTGTGAGCAGCGCACATTTTTAACACCTGTTGGTGTCTGGGTCTTCCCCTCCAGGCTATGTAGTTGAAGTGCTTTGATGGAATGATGGCCTTTGCCACATGTAGGATCAGTTGTCCTGAGCCTCTCCTGGGGAAAGGTTTTCCGTGTGGTTTCTGTGGTAGGGTCCAGGATGGACGGACATGAGGGGTGTCCAGGTTTCCCTTGATGGATGGCTGTGCTGCTGGCTGATTGGGGTATAGGTCCTCCTTGTCTCCTGGCTGTGCCAGTTGTAGCTTGGGTTGTGTTGAATGCCTTGTTTTCTTGTCCCTATGCTAGTGGGAAGTGCAATTTCCAGCATGCAGAGCTGCGATCTCCAGGCCAGCCAGGCTACAGCAGGGAAGTAATTGGAGCTGGGGCCTCTGCTGGACTCAAGCTGCCTGCCGGCCGGGGGTTAAAAGGCACAGCTGCTAATATAGGTCCTGAAAACAGTGGTGTCTCCCTGGAGGCCCACAGAAGCCCACACAGGAAATCAATACGGCAGTGATTACCCCACTTCCACCATTGTCCCTCCTTGCCAAGACCAGATCGTGGGGGAGGGATGTCCCCATAGAACACCTCGCTTTACATGGAAAATTGGAGGTGAGACCAGAGGCGGCATAGCTGCTCTTTCAAAGCACCTTCTGCTGTGGACTTTTGATCATAGGACTATTGACTGGCCGGACAGGAGACTTTCTCTTAAAAAAAATCCTACATGGAAATTCAGTCCGGGAAATAGAGGAGAGCCAGTGGGGCAGGAACCACGAATGTCTCGCTCCAGGTACTTGGCCCAGTCAGGTGCCAGCAGCTGGAACAGCCATGTTCAGGTACCTGTGCTTCTCCTCCCACAAATTTTCTTCTGTGGCCTTTATAGGACTCTCAGCTGGCCTTCAGGGTAGCATGGAATTGAGGGGGTTCGCATTTATCTCATTTAAAAATATGTTTTAAATACTTTTTATTCTAAAATACTATGTCACCCAAGCCAGTCTCAAACTTTTGACCTCAAGCAATCCTCCTGCCTCAGCCTCCAATGCATAGTATTACAGGCCTGAGCCACCACACCCAGCCTAATGACCTCTGATGTCCGAGTAGGGCGGGAAAATTTTCCTCTCTCTCAATCTAGGAGCTGCCACTGGCATGTAGGTTTTCCCTACCCTGGGTGAAACACTTTCTAGGATTGTCTATGGTGGCCATGTCTGTTTCCTTCTGAAGAAATTCTACCTTCTCTCATAGCAGTATGTACTACCCTGTAGTCAGATAAGACGTCACACAACTATCCAACACTGGCACAGTTTTCAAAGTCTGGCATGTTCAGTGTTCTACTGTCTTACCATAGTGACCGTTCTACATAAAGGTCAAGCATTTTGCTCAGTGCCAAAACAATTGTGAACAAATTGTATCATCATTACTGACTGTTGTTGTGAGGATGAGATGATGATGATGATGATGATGATGGTGATGATTGTGATGATAGACAACTCCTGTATCCTAGCCACTAGATACCTGACTCTGCCATCCCAATCTTTTTTCCCTTTTCAGCCTCCAGGCTCTAAATCCCAGAATGCCGTGAACCTGCTGTAACCATGCTATGATGCTCTGGGACTTATTTTCCACATTTATGAACTGAGCGTGTTAAAATACGAACATGTCAAAGTCCCCTGCGGTGTTAGTTCTCTGCATTTCCAAGACGGATCTGCATGCCCCTTACATTTTTACCTACTTAAAGAGAAGAAATTTCCTTTCACCCTTGGTGACTGAGAGTCCTGTTATTTCCTTAATTGATACAATAGACTCTGCAGATATGCTGCAAGTATATCAACATCAAAAAGATGTATATTTCTAATGAATAATTTACATTGTGTATAAGCATTAGTGCAAGTGGTTTTGTTGAAATGGAATTACAGGTCACAAAATCAGTGCAAGACAAAGAGAGAGAAATCTTTCTTCACTTCCAGTTAGTCTGTGGCAAAGTTTGCTGGGAAAAGTGAGGTTTTTAAGAAATTTTGCAGGCAGGGAGGGGAAGAGGCCTGAAGGAATTTGGGAAAGAGAGACAAGGAAAATCACCATTGTCAGAGGAACAATAAGATGGGGACAAAGAAGTGATTTTTTTCAGTCAGGTGCAAAGCGTAGGGCTTTCTGACTCTACCCACAGACCATGTTGAGCCTGTACTGCTGTCTGAGAGCACTAGGTTCTTCTGAAGGAGATAAGCAGGAAGTGTCAAGGGAATAATAATAGCAATGAGACATAAGTATAGCCAATATTTACTGAGTGCTTACTGCAAGTGCTTGTTTACTATGTGCCTGGCCTTGGGTGGGGTACTGTCTATATGAGGTCTGGTTTAACTCCCCACACGTGGAGGCAAAAGAGACATCGTTCCCTCCCCATGCAACTGAAAAGATGAGGTGTATGGCTGTTAGCAATCTGCCCAAGGCCATGCAGCTGTTCAACAGAGGAGCTGAGCTTCCAGCAAAGTCTTTGTCTAACTCTAGAGTGCTATACTGACTCCGAGGCACTTTGATTTTCATTTTATTTCAATCCCTTGATTCTGATACACTAAGATAAATACATCAATCAACAAATAAATAGTATCCAGAAGCAAACTAAGCTCGGAGGATCCATTGAATAAGCCCAGCTCTTTGGTTGGGATGAACTTAGCTCATGACCTTGAAATGTCCCTTCTTCAGAACTTGGACTAAGCTTGCCAGACTTTCCAGAAAGTCAAGCCATTTTCTCAGAAATTGAGTTTCCTGTCCTGGAAATAAATTATAATTGTGATAGCTTCATTGGTAGCTGAACCTTTTGAATTACATGAGTATAAAGAATGTTGGTGTGGTTTTTAGAAGAGGGAAGACTTTTAAGAATATTTCCTCCCTTTTCCCTCCCTCCCTCCTTCCCTTTTTCCTTTCTCCTTCCATTCCTCCCTCCTTTCTGAGCTTCCAGCAAAGTCTTTGTCTAACTCCAGAGTGTTACACTGACTCCGAGGCACTTTGATTTTCATTTTATTTCAATTCCTTGATTCTGATACACTAAGATAAATACATCAATCAACAAATAAATAGTATCCAGAAGCAAACTAAGCTCGGAGGATCCATTGAATAAGCCCAGCTCTTTGGTTGGGATGAACTTAGCTCATGACCTTGAAATGTCCCTTCTTCAGAACTTGGACTAAGCTTGCCAGACTTTCCAGAAAGTCAAGCCATTTTCTCAGAAATTGAGTTTCCTGTCCTGGAAATAAATTATAATTGTGATAGCTTCATTGGTAGCTGAACCTTTTGAATTACATGAGTATAAAGAATGTTGGTGTGGTTTTTAGAAGAGGGAAGACTTTTAAGAATATTTCCTCCCTTTTCCCTCCCTCCCTCCTTCCCTTTTTCCTTTCTCCTTCCATTCCTCCCTCCTTTCTGAGCTTCCAGCAAAGTCTTTGTCTAACTCCAGAGTGTTACACTGACTCCGAGGCACTTTGATTTTCATTTTATTTCAATTCCTTGATTCTGATACACTAAGATAAATACATCAATCAACAAATAAATAGTATCCAGAAGCAAACTAAGCTCGGAGGATCCATTCCTCCTTCCTTTCTTCTCTCCTTCCTTTCTTTTCTCCCTCTCTGCTTCCTCCCTCCCTCCCTCCCTCCCTTCCTCCTCCTTTCCTATTTCCTTCCTTCTTTCTCTTTTCTTTTCCCTCTTCCTTCCCAGTCTGAATAAAACGTGATGTTTATTTGCCTGCCATGTTCCCCACAGTTTTGCCTTTCAGAAGAAATAATATCTCCAATGTTTTATGCAGAAAGATATTAGAAGGCAAGTTTCAAGCAACCATATTCAGTATCATTTCTTATGAAATAATGACCACTGCTGAACATTGTGCTTAGTGTGTACATTATTTTACAATACTGCTGGAGGCAGATGCTGCTCTTACCCCCAGTTTAAGGGCCATTATGATTTCTGGTTCAAAAGAGAACAAACTGGGGTTTAGGAAGTTAAGTCACCTGCCCAAGGTCGCAGAGCTAGTGAGTGGTAGAGGCAGGATTGAACCTCAGTCTCCAAACCCAAAGACTGTGCACTTGACCCTAACACCATAGTGCATGCTGCTAGTGGGAGAGCTAATCCTGTCAAATCCTTAGGAGACTGGACAGTGGTTCACTACTAAATGTCTACCTGTCTCATTTGTCCATTCTCTTATCCATCCATTCATCCATCTACCCATCCATCCACCCATCCATTTATCCATCCATCTAGCCATCCATCCATCCACCCACCCACCATCCCTCCATTCATCCACCTATCTACCCACTCACTCACCCATCCATCCAATAAGTATTTTTTATGTACAAACAGTTTATTTGTGCTCTAAACAAGCGGAGAAATTAACTGCTTGAAATTTCACATCCTTTTAAAAAATATATATTTTTATTTAAAAGATGTGGGTACAAGTCAGGATTAGGTACCTAAGTAATCTACGTGCAGGTGAAGTTTAGATTTCCAACTGGCCCTCGCTTCCCCTGGTTTAGGATCAGGTACCCGTTATATTGTTTCGTCCCTGCTCCCTCCCACAACACCTGCAATATTTCATGACTGTTGCTTTCTTCCATGTGCTATTGTGAGTAATGTTCGAGGTCCCACTGATAAATGACAACATGTGGTATTCAGTTCTTTGTTTCTGTGATAGATTGCTAAGAATGATTGTCTCTAATTCCATCCAATTTGCTGAGAAGTCCATGATTTTCTCCTTTTTGATGGCTGTGTAGTATTCTGTTGTGTCTATGTAACCCATTTTCTTTATCCAGTCTACTTTCGATAAGCAGTAGGGTTGGTTCTATGTTTTTGCTATTGTGAATAGTGTGGCAATGAACATACATGTGTGGTTATCTTTTTTTGTAAAATGATCTGTGCTCCTCTGGGTATATTCCCAGGAAGGGGATTGCTGGGTTATATGGAAGGTCAATTTCTTAGTTATCACTATATTTTATATCCCATAGAGGTTGGACTAGCTTGCACTCCCATCAACAGTGTAGAAACATCCCCTTTTCTCTGCAGCTATGCCAGCATCTATTATTTATTTATTTATGATGGTCATCCTTGCTGGGTAAGGTGGTATCTTGGTTTAGTTTTGATTTGCATTTCTCTGGCGATTAGTGAGGCAAAGCATTTTTTCATGCACCATCTGTTGGTTGCTTCTATGTCTTCTTTTGAGTTGTGTTTATTCTTGTCCTCTACCCCTTTTTTAATTGGGCTGTTTGTTTTTTTCCTTTCAGCTTATTTGAGTTCCTTATAAATCCTGGATGTTAGGCCTTTGTCAGATATATAGTTAGCAAATACCTTTTTTTCCATTCTGTGGGTTGTCCCCTTGCTTTCTTGATGGTTTATTTTGTTTTGCAAAAAGCTTTTCAGTTTGATGAGGTTCCATTTGTCTTTCTTATCTTTTATGGCATACCCTTTTAGGGTTATGATCAAGAAGTGGTTGCCTATTCCAATGTGCATAAGGCTGTCTCCTGTGTTCTCTTCTAAGATTCTTATAGTTTTGAGTTGATTTTTGCATATGGTGGTCCTGTTTCATTCTTCTGCATATGGTCAGCCAGTTTTCTCAGCACCATGTGCTGAATAAGATATCCTCTTCCCAGTGGTAATTATTGATGGCTTTGTCAAAGATGAGTTGATTGAGAGATCAAGTTTTTGCTTCCAGAATCTCTATCCTGTTCCATTGGTCTATAAGCCTATTTTTGTACCTCTACCAGGCTGTTTTGATTACTGTAGCCTTATAGTAAAGTTTAAAGTCTGGAAGTGTAATAACTCCCACTCTGTTTGTTTGTTTGTTGCTTAGAATTGTTTTGGCTATTAATACTCCTTTTTGTTTCCATATGAAATTCGGTATTGTAATTTCCAGGTCTGAAAAGAATGATGTTGGTAATTTGATGGGTATTGCATTGAATCTGTAGATTGCCTTGGGTAGGATAGATCTTAACAATGTTTATTCTTCCAATCCATGAGCATGAAATGTTTTTCCATTTGTTTGTGTCCTCTTTCTTTGAGTTGTGTTTTTGTAGTTTTCATTGTAAAAATCTTCCACTTCTCTAGTGAAAGATGTGTGGTTACTGTAAAAGGGATTGTGATTTTCAGTTTGTTCTCTGCCTATTTGTTGTTGGTGCATAGAAATGCAACTGACTTTTGCATGTTGATTTTGTACACCAAGACTTTGCCAAAGTCATTTATCAGTGTAAGGAGGTTTTTCCTTTTTAATACTCCATAATGTTCCTAAAAAGATGGAATTAAGAAAAAGATCAACTGAAAGAGAAGAGTTGAGAGTCTTGTTTCTCCAAATAATTAAGATAGTTTATGGGCATAAATTGGCACAGATTTCAGGAACTGGGCAAGGTAGTAAGGGAAGGATCAGGATGATGCATCTCTTACTCTGATTCTTGGCACTTCTCTTTAATGGGGACAGAAAATGTGGTATGAGTCACTCAGTTTGCCCTACTTTCTTCCTACTGTAGCAGGCCCAGTGGATTCCCCTGTAAAAACCCTTGCTTTTAAGGACGTCTTCTGCTTGGAATATGACCAGCAATATTCTGTATCTATGATGTGCCAGGCACTGAATGATACAGAGTCCCTACCCTTGATTAGTGCTCAGTGCTTGATAATTTTCTAATGTTTTACAGAGCAGTGGTTTCTAAATGCTGGTCCACACTGGATTCACCAGAATTATCCAGCAAGCTTGATAGGCATCATTTTAAAAAATATTCTATGGCAAAAATTGGTTAGCAAACTCTGCAGCCCAACTGCCTGGGTTCAAATCCTAGCAATACACCTCTCTGGGTTTTGGTTTCCACATTGTTAAGGATGATAATAACAGTTCCTACCTCATTATAAAAATGTGAATTTAGAGAGCTGATTTACACATAAAACACTTAGAAGAAGGATCTGCCACATAGTAAGTGCTATAGATTACCAACTACTATCATTATCAAGAAGTACAAATCATAAAACTCCATTCACAAGAACTGGAAGAGAATCTTTGGAATTGAGGATCAGGATTCTGACTTTTTCAGGTTTTCCAGATGATTCTGCTTCTGAATTTGGTTTTAGACCCCTGATGTAGAATGCCTAGAAAATATTCTAAATGTGAGTCTAGATACTAAGTCTCATTCTCTTTCACTTTTTAACCAAATAGCTTTCACTCCTTTCTGTTCTATTGGAAATCTTGCTTCTTCCAAACATCTTTTTCTTGTTTGGATTTTATTGAGGGACTTCCACTTGGAAGCCAGTGGATAATGAAGATTTTCCTCTGTATGTGATCCAGATGTTCTGGTTGTCTGTGACTGAGTTGGCCCTGTGAAGTTATACATTCCTTAGTGCAGAGTCACATCTGTAGAACTGCACGCAGCCAAAATTCAACAGATGTCAGGCTTGGTAACAGTCCAGACACGCAGTCTAAGTGGACATTCTGATTCCACCTGAGGCAATTGTTTACAAGGACTCCATCCAACTGATGGGAGTATGTTTCTTGATGCCTGCCATAATGTATAATTAACTATTATATTTTTATGAATCTCAAAAACATAAAATCCACGAGGAAAAAAAATCACACCACGAATAAAATACCACACTTTTTGACTTACTTGACTCTTAAATATCTGGGACTCACCATATATGTGACATTGACCACACAGCCTGAGAATCAGGAGAGGATTCTAAGAAAAGCATGTCAAGTGATCAAGCATGCTTGTAAGCATGCTTGCAGATAACTACCTGCCTAATGACAACCCCAGGATGAAGTACAGGAACTTTGGAAGATGCAAATTGGGTGCCTTCTCAGCCAATTACAATACTCCTAAAGCTATCTGTGTGTTGTTCCTCTCCATTGATTTTGGAGGGACTGTCCTGCTGACTTATCAAAGGAGTAGACACGAGACCTGCCATGGGTCACTCAGAGCCCTCTCCTGGGAGTTCCCAAGTTGGAGCAGCAAATGGGCATCATCTCAATCTGCTTGAGGCTATAGCCAGCCTCGTGCAATTGGCAGCTTTGAGAAGAGATCCAGCAGGCAGAGGTTCATGGATGAGAGGTGGTAGAAGGCATGGAGAGTCGCAACAGCATTGAGGTCCTGATTTTAGTTCTCTAGACTTACTTGGATCCTGTCCTTTCTGCATGCAGTATGTGAAGGAATTGTTTTCTCTTTTTTGCTTATGTTAATATGAACTGGTTTCACTTGAATGCCACAGCGTTCTGATATGGCAGATTAGGATTAAGGTTAAAGTTGAGGCCCTCCCAAACTTTCTTCTATGAATATAGCTGTGAATATGAATATGTGAATATGAATATAGCTGTGAATATGAATATGGATGCTCCTCAACATACGATGGTGTTAGGTCCTGATAAACCCCATTGCAATTTGAAAATATTATAAACCAGAAATGTATTTAATACATCTAACCTGCTAAACAGCTTAGCTTAGCCTGGCCTAACTTAAATATGCTCAGAACATTTACATTAGCCTATCGTTGGGCAAAATCGTCTAACACCAAGCCTATTTTATAGTAGCATATAAAATATCTCATGTAATTTATTGAATACTGTACCAAAAGTGAAAAATAGTGGTTGAAGTATGGTTTCTACTGAATGTGCATCACTTTGCACCATGGTAATGTTGAAAAATTGTTAAGTCAAGCCATCATAAGTCAGAGACCGCCTGTCTACATTTTTTGGGTCAAAACAATGTCACACCATTGGCTCACAGCAAAGCTCACTAACATCCTAGACATTTTTCAAATAAATTGCTGTCAACTGATAGCTCTGCCTTTTTGTAATGGGCATTTAATTCTTTCAAATAAATGTGATTTTATCTTTCTTAAATTTCATTTTGCTGATTATGGCTCAGTATTCTCACTTATAAAAAGTTTGAACATTGATTTTTTTTGTCATCTACCATATCATCTCTCCCTTCTGAGTCTGTGTCACCTGCAAATTTGATATACATGTGTTTTACATTTTCATGCATGTTTACAGGTTATACTTGTTTGTAGAGTGTTTTTAACTTCACAATTTCCCTTCTAAATATATACACTTTCACATCTGCATGAGGAGACATGCTGAAGGATGTCCCTTGCAGAATAGTCATAGGGAAAAATGAAAATAATCACAATATCCAGTAGCAGGTAAATGGATAAGTAACAAACAGCCTATTTATGCAGTGAACTACATTACTGTAAGTAAAAGAAATAAGCTGAAATGCTAAGTATGAACACTGATTGCTCTTAAAACATATCGATGACAAAAGAAATGTGCAGCGTGATATGTACACCGCAACATGATACTGTAACAAAAATGCCAGAATGTTAAAAAATGGTCCATTCCAAGTGGTAAGAACAAGAGCTATATTGTATTACACTTGCATTTTTTGTGTGTGTGTTTTTTAGCTGCACTAGCTAGGACTTCCAGTATGATGTTGAGTAGAAGTGGTATGAAGGGATTTTTAAAAATTATTTTATTTAATTGTGGTAAGAATGCAACAATTTTTGAAGTGTACAGTACAATATTGTTGACTTTAAGTACAACATTGTGAAGCAGAGCTTTAGCACTTACTTATCTTGCAAAACTGAAACTTAATACCTGTTGAACAACTCCCCTTTCCTCTCCTTCAAGGACCCTGGAAGCCACCATTCTACTTTCTGCTTCTGTCAGTTTTCCTATTTTTGGTGCAGTAGAATCAAGCAGTATTTGCCCTTCTATGACTAGATAATTTCATTTAATATAATGCCCTCAAGGCCCATGTTGTCACATATGGGGCCTGACAATTAAGTTTGTGAAATTGCCATTGTACTTACATTGGCAGCATTGTACAAACAACTCTAAGGTTTCATAACCTTGGTATAACAGTGTCTCACAGCTGTGTTTGTGTCACTGTGTGGTGATGTCTTGCTGAGTGGTGTTCATTATTGTTGTTGCATGATTTTTGTGTGTCGCTTGAGAATACTGATGCTTGAATTAGAGCAATGAACAAACATTAAATTTCTTGTTAAACTTGACAAGAGTGGAAGTGAAATCAGGGACACATTAGTCCAAGTTTGTGGGGATAGCGCCATGAAGAAAATGGCAGTGTGAAAATGAGTTAAAATTTTTTCTGAGGGGAGAGAAAGTCTCACTGATGTAGACAGGTCAGGATGGCTAGTAACGAGCAGAATTGATTAAAACATTGCAAAAATTTGTTGAATTGTGTGCCAAAATCATCAGCTGACTGTGAGAAGCATAGCAGACCTAATAAACATCAATAGAGAAATAGGAAAATCTCAGCTGAAAATCTTGGCATGAGAAAGGTGTGTGCAAAAATGGTCCTGAAGGAGCTCTTATATCACAATGACGCACCAGTTCACACAGCACTGTCTGTGAGGGAGTTTTTAGCCAGTAAACAAATAACTGAATTGGAAAACCCTCCCTATTCACCTCATCTGGCCCCCAATGACTTTTTTTCTTTACCCAAAGATAAAGGAAATATTGAAAGGAAGACATTTTAATGACATCCAGGGCATCAAATATAATACAATAACAACTCTGATGACCATTTCAGAAAGAGCTTCAAAATTGCTTTGATGGGTGGACTAGGTACTGGCATCATGCATAGCTTCCCAAAGGGAATATTCTGAAGGTGACCATAGGGATATTCAGGAATGAGGTATGTAGCATAGTTTCTAGGATGAGTTCATGAACTTAATTGTCAGATCTCATATATACACATATACACTATGATTGGATAGATAACATTTTCCTTATCCATTCTTTTTCTTGATGGACAAAAAAGTTGTTTTCACATCTTGGCTATCGTGAATAATTCCACATGAACACGGATGTGCAGATGTCTCTTAAAGATCCAGATTTAAATTCTTTCTGGTAAGTATTCAGCAGCAGGACTGCTGGATCACATGGTAGTCCTAGTTTTAATTTTTTTCAGGGACTTCCATACTGCATTCCCTAATGACTGCACTATTTTACATTGTGCACAGAGTTCCAGTTTCTCCACATTCTTGCCAATCCTTGTTACTTTTTGTTTTTCTTTTCTTTTTTTTTTTTTTTTTGAGTTGGAGTCTCACTCTGTCACCCAGACTGGAGTGCAGTGGCTGCTCCCGGCCACCGCAGCCTCGACCTGCTGGGCTCCGGCAATCCTTCCGCCACAGCCTTCTGAGTAGCCAAAATTACAGGCGCGCGCTACCACGCCCGGCTAATTTTTTTATTTATTGTAGAGATGAGGCCTCACCTGCCCAGGCGGGTCTCGAACCCGCGGGTTCAGGCAATCCATTCACCTCAGCCTCCCAAAGGTGCGGGATTACAGGCTGAGCCACCGAGCCCAGCTACTTTTTGTTTTTCAATGGCCATTCTAGCAAGTGTAAGCTAATCTCTCCTTGTGGTTTGATTTGCCTTTCCTTGGTGCTTAGTGATGTTGAATGCATTTCCATATACTTCTTGTCCATTTGTATTTTTTTTAACTCCAAAATATAATATTGGGCATTCCAATAGCAGCAGTCATCAGCTTGATTGACCTGTTTATCAATCTTACCAAGAAAGCGACTGAATTTGGTGACATGACACATTCAGCAAAGATTGGCTAACTGACACCATTCTTCTTGGCTATAGAGGAAGTTTACATTTTCTAGCATTCCTGGTGGTTGGATCGGGGATGGGTACCTAGATCCTGGTCTAGAAACTGTGGACAGAGGTGATGTGGACCACTTCAAGACCTGGTCCTCAAATTCCCTCACTGTCTCCACATTCTTTCCTCCCTCCCATAGTGACTGGAGGTGGAGGGATGAGAGTTTTCCCCAGAAGAGAGCCATGCAGGGTGTCCTCTTCCCTGCATCAGCTTAGAGTATGATGGCCAATAAACCTTGATTGTTTTGTCGCTAAGAACCAGGGAATTGCTTTCCAGCAGTGAATGCTGCTTGTCCATTTGATGTACTAGCTCTTCTCCAAAGATTTATTTATTAAGAGAGTAGCATTTAGATATTAAAGGCAAATAAGACAGATACCGTTCTCCTATCCTAAATCAGCTTTTAACATTTTCCCCTTTTCACTTTCCATTATAATCTATAGACATATTTTAAGAGGGCTGTAATTAACTTGTTGCAAAATAATTTGGAATAATTATTCCCTAGGGACAGAATTTTTGAATAAATATTTTTTCCTTCTTTTGAGAGTTATTTTAGGATGCACTCATGAGGTGTAAACCTACTTAATATTTTCCAAAATAATGATATCAATTTGTAATAACATCAGCAGTTTTCCTGCAGAATTACAAGCATCAGCTTTAAACATTTTGTTTTTTAAAAGGAAAATAGTCATACCTTTCTGTACATAAAAATATTGCAACCTTATTTGAAAACCTCAGACAGCACAGAAGGGATTAAGGAAGAAGGTATAAATCATCCATATTGCCGCTATCTGGTGCCCATGACAACACCTTGTTGTGGAGTCCTCAGTTAATATACGTGTACACACACACTCCTGCATACACACAAAAAGGTTAATAATAAATGCTTTGTATATAACCTACCTTAGCAATAAATTATGCACATTTTTATCACTAAAAAGTATAGATCTATGCCATCATTTTAAATATGGCTGTTGAAATCAGAAGCTACCAGCTAATGTAGTTATTTAAATGAAATTAAAATTAGTTAAAATAAAATAATATTAAAAGTTCCGTTTCCTCAATTACACCAGCCACATTTCAAATATTCAATAGCCACACATGATTAGTGGCTACTGTTTGCATAGCACAGATATAGAACATTTCCATTAGTGCTGGACAGCAATGCTATAGTTAGAAAGACTTGTATGGGTGTATTGAACAAATTCCCTATTCTTGGATATTAGGATTCCCTCAGTCTTTCCTTTTTATTACTCTAAGAAATACTGCAATGGATATTTTTGCAGCAATCTTTGGGCTACAAAAGATCTGTGATTACTTTCCAAATGCTGAGGTTGGGCCTACCTCCGACTTGGTGGTAAATGATAGTTTTGGTTTTGACTCAGCATTTGCCACACTTATTTCCTGATTTTCTTTCCTTTGACATTGCTACCTCACTGTTAATCCTATTCAAAGGCCTTGACATCCTGTGTTTTAACTACGGCTTCATATACCTATTTTATTTTTATGGGTATTTCTAGGTATATACAGCAATTATTGTCCAAAACGCTCTACTCTTCCCTGGAAGTAAGTTTTTAACATTTTCCTCTTTTACCTTTTACTTCTGTATCAGTCAGTATAGGTCACACTGTGCTGCAGTAACAAATAACCTCGACTTCTTAGTGGTTTTATTTCTCACTCATGCTCTTGATGTTGGTGGGGCCCTTGTGTCAAGTTATTCTCACTCCAACCTACAAATAGCTGGGGCAGCTACCATGCAGAGGGTTGCTGTGATTATGAAGGACATTGCTTGGTAAAGTCATGCACTCATCTTCTGGTTGCCTCCCAGAAGCGAGGCAACATGACTTTCACTTTTATTTCAAAGATCAAAACAAGTCACAACATCCTGCCAACCTTTAAAGGAGGTGGGAAGCACATGTGTTTGAAAGAACAGTCAGAAATACTTGATTAAAAAACATTAATAATGTATGTAAAGTTTGCTTCTCTTTATTAGTTACAGATTTTTTCTTAGATTTAATAAAATAAGAAGATGATAGCAATCCCTAACATTTACCATGTGCTGGCTGTTTTGGTAAGTATTTTATGTACTTATTTTCTCTTCATGATGATTACCCTCATTTTATACATGAGGCTTAGAGAGGTTAATGATCTTGCCCAGGGATGCACGGTTAGTGAACAGTAGAGCTGGGATTCTGATTCCAGAACCTGCATGTTTACACGGTGCCCCACTCCCTCTGTGCCTTACAGGTGGTTTTCTCCTCACTCACCTCTGAATGGGGGAAGCTATATCCAGACTTGCTTTCTTCCACAGTTGAATACCACCGGGCTGCTCCACATCAAAAGTAAGTAAAGGGCTGGATGGGGCTGCATCATACGAGCAAACATGTTCTTTACCAACTTGAAAAAGATAGGCTCCTTGAACCATAGAGGCTAAAACCTGGGCACTTGGCATCGTTTTTCTTTGTTGAAATTACGGTGGAAGTGGTGGCCTCACTGGCCTGAGGAGAGTCCCATCTCCTGGGGAGGGTCTTTCCAGCTCTATGTTGAGCCTCAGGCTTAGGGCAAAGGAACACTGATAGGAATTATTCCGTTCAGGGAAAAAGTCTTTGTCCTGTGGGCTTTCTGCTTGATGTGACTGTAAATATGTTCTCCCTGCCTTTCTTTCTGCTGTTTATATTTGATTAATTCCCCTGTCTCCCACAGGCTGCTTTGGCTTCTAGACCTTATAGGAATTCTGCCCCCACCCCAACCCACCCCAAACTTGTATTTAACTGACTAGTGCCCACTACTTAGTTGCCAAGTATGAAAAACAGAGCTAAGAATGACCCGGTACCTTCTCATCTCTTCCTGGCCTCCAGGGTTGCGCACATTCCCATCAACAGGAACATGGACTTCAAGCATGGTTGATTTCCATTTGCTCTGGACCAGCTCACAAGCTTTGCCACAATTTCCCATGCTTCCTTCTTACAACTGCCATTGAGGAAAGGTAGCTGTTTTTTTGTTCAGTGGATATCGACACTAGCAGAAATTCCTGACTTTATGGTTCATGTGTGGTTGGCACCATTCCCTGGTTCACTGCTGGTGCTCCTACCCCCACCCCTTCTCCCCCCTCTTTGGTAATTTCCATCATTTTCCTGGAGGGGAGTGGAGACTGTGTTTAT
The DNA here is from genome assembly GCF_000164805.1 of Carlito syrichta. Classification (NCBI taxonomy): domain Eukaryota; kingdom Metazoa; phylum Chordata; class Mammalia; order Primates; family Tarsiidae; genus Carlito; species Carlito syrichta. Next base: position 148,789 of record NW_007222091.1, on the reverse strand, counting down.
GTTGTCATTCTTCCTGTAATCCTGGTTTTTATTTTTTCAAACTTTTTTTTTTAACTTAGCAGATGTTAAAAAGTTGCTTAAATCTGCATTTCTTGATTACAAGTTAGTTTGAGCATTTTCCCAGACATTTGTTTCCTATTTGTATTTTCTCCTGTGTAAATTGTGTTTGTTTGAGGCTTGATCACTTAGCTATTACAGTCCTATGGGTAGTTCCTAAAAATATATGTGTGCATTCTGAGATTATTAAGGAAGCATTCTTTTCCATCATTTTTGATGCAAATATTTTATTATTCAGTTACATTTCTTTTTCATTTTATGTACATTTTATAATTGCTTCTGTGTTGTGTTGACACTCTCTAGGCAGAATTCTTTTCTTTCTAATTTTTTACCTGTTAGTGCCTGTCTCCTCCCCTAGAATTTAAGCTTCTTGACGGTGTGGACCCTGGCTGTTCTGCTCACCACTGACTTCCTAGTACCTGGAATAGTGCCTGCCACTGAGTAGTTGCTTAATGAATATTTGTTATAAAAATATATTTGATTACTCAAACTCTCCAAAATGACCATCTTTTTAAATGGCATAAATATAAATGTTTAATGGCATTAATATAAATGTTTAAAGCATTAAAGATTCTTTGAATGTACTGAAACATCTATGCTGTTTCTCTTCCTACCATTATCTTAATCCCTATGCTATATGATGCTTTCTTCTTCCATGTCTGTAGTATTTAAAATCACATATTAACTTATTGTTTTCCCTGGATTGGTTTTCCTAATTTTGAAATAATATCATATGGGTTTTGTTATTCTTGCTTAACATAGTTTTAAAACAAATCTCATAAGTTTAATTTCTCCTCATTGCTTTTCTTTGAAGAATATTCATTAATAATAATACTCATATTCTCTCAGTTAAATTTAGAATCATTTGGAGGTCTTCACTGTTAGCTTCTCATAATCACCAGTATCTTTTCTAAATGCCTGGAAAACAGGTAATTGTTAATTTCTGTGTATTCGCTCAGACTTTTCATTTGTCATTTCCAATATCACCTTGCCTCCCTCCTAATAACATTTTCCTGGCTCCAAATTTCTGAAGCTTCTTTCATTCTTCACGACTCCTTGAATGTTACCAAGAGTGGTGCTGAGATTTTGCCTGTGAGTTTTAGTATCCTGAAATGCAATTCTCTTTGTATTATTGATAGAAACTTATTAAATGAATAATGCAATTTTTAAATGACATGTTCATTAAAATCTGGGTTTATAATTTCTACCTCTACTTTAGAACACTAACTCATCCTCTTTTATGCAACCTGCATATTCATTCATTTGCCTTCTACATTCGTCCCACCAGAGACTTCCTTATGTTCCAGGTTCTGTGCTGGGTATAGGGACGAGAAGATGGGCATGGTCCTCATGGAGTTTTGACTCTGAGCTCTTCTTCTTCTTCTTTTTTTTTGTTTTGAGTTGGAATCTCACTCTGTCGCCCAGACTGGAGTGCAGTGGCCGCTCCCGGCCACCGCAGCCTTGACCTGCTGGGCTCCGGCGATCCTTCCGCCTCAGCCTTCCAAGTAGCTGGAACTACAGGTGCGCGCTACCACGCCCAACTGATTTTTGATTTATTGTAGAGATGAGGTCTCGCCAAGTTGCCCAGGCGGGTCTCGAACCCGCAGGCTCAGGCAATCCACTCACCTCAGCCTCCCAAAGGCGTGTGATTACAGGCTGAGCCACCGAACCCGGTCTGCTCTTCTTCTTCAGTCTCAAAAATAACTGGAAGAAGGAATAAAGAATACAAGAGGTGAGAACACAGGTGTTTTCTAGCCTTTCGATTTCTAATCAGTATCACAGGATTTGGGGAGACACATTTCAGTTTTTTCTCAACTGTGTCATTTTTCCACAGCTAATCATCAAAAGCAAGTAGCAATTTGTGGGTTTGATGAGCCATGCCAGACTCTGCCACATCTTGAGTAGATGTTTCAAGACCACAAATCTATCCAATTGCTTGTCCAGGTCTGTGCTTGGAGAAGGGTCTTACAGCAACTTTGACAGTCTCTTCCTTTTAGGTCCCAGCAGTGTTCTTCCCAAAGATGTGAAAGCCTAAATTCTTCTCAGCAGTCAGCATAGGATGGTTCTGCTTCAGAAGGTTTGAAATTCATCTGCAAGAGGACACTGTTGTTCTCTCCTACCCATCTTTCTTTCAGTGTCGGGTTCCTCTCTTCTAATTCTTACCATTTATTTTTCAACTCTTTACCAGTAGGCACTAGATCTGTAGTTCTGACCCATACTTCTTATAGAGATACTTTCTGACTGCATTCTTCCTACCACCTCGTTTAAAATCTACCATCCTTCCTTATAGGACAGTGTAGGAGAGTGTTGCTTAGTTCATTCATTTTCTTCCCTAACAAGTTATAAAAGCTGCAAAATCTGTTCTATCTTCAACATGGACTTTGAAAGTTCCCAAAATAGTTCTTTTATATTCCTAATTTTGAAAAGCAGATTAACTAATGACTTCAAATGCCCAGTCTCTCTCCAGGAAATTCTTTCTGTAAAGCTTGCAAGTAGAATTGAGAACAATCAAGTTGGTTATTGTGGAAATTATAAAATTGAGCGATACAAATATGGACAAGTCTTCTGGAATAGGTAGAAGTCAATACAGTAAGTTAGAAGAGGTATGAAATATAAGAAAATGGCCCCACCTGAGGGAGAGGCCAGTTGAATCTGATCTGCTTAAAAGGCCAAGGACAGCCTGGCTCTAGTCAGTGCTCAGGGCCTGACCAAACCTCAGAAAATGACTCACACCCACAGAATCCCACTGGAATCTGAGATGATCCACAACCAGAATGATTCACTTTGGTCCGATCAGCACATTCTCTTCCTGTAGTCAAAATATATCTATTAGCCCAAAGATTATTCTTATTGAGCAACTATGATGTGCTAGATACTCTGCTGTGCTCTGAGGCTATAAGAGATGAAAAAGAAACCCAGCCTTTGCTATTAGGAATCTTAAGGAGAGATATTGAAACACTGAGAAGCAGATAACGATATCCTGGACATTATCTAGGACTATGATAAAAGGAATGTAGAACACTATACAAAATGCAGGACAATCATCAGATCTAGATTAGGTGTGTTGGAGAAAGCCTTCTAGGAAGAAATGACTTCTAGTCTAAAAGCTGAAAGGGAAAAAAACCATTAGTTGGTCAAAGGTAACACGGAGATGGGTCTGAGTGGTAGTCCTGACTGAGGGAACAAGAGAACATAGATATTCTATGCCCTTAAGCTCTATTAAATTTGGGCCTCTTATTTCATCACTATTGAACTGAATTTGAAATCTACTTAAAATTGTTCTCTATCCACCTCCACTGGAATTACACTACCCTGAAGGCTAGAATGCTCTAATAACCAAAGTACTCTTCTTCCTGCATAGTGCTTAGTTGGGCACTGCCAGTGCTGGTCATGGTAATTTCCTTTTTGGCTTGTTCTCATAATTGACCAACTTTCCCTTCTTTCCTCCATAAATCCAAGATTGACATAATCTCAAAACTATGATCATATGTTCAAATGGTTTCCTGCAAAGTTCTGTTTACTGGGAAACAATCCTGTCTCCATCAAGGGTCTCTCCCTAGGTGCGTTCTGACCCATAATTCATATTTTGCATTCTGACTCTCAGAAGGCAATTTACTTTTCTGTTTCTGGGAGTCACCTAATTGTGGCTCTCCAAGTTCTTGTATTGCTAACTTTCTGCTTGCTTTCTTTTCTCAAGACAGAAAAGAGCACACCTTTCATTTGGAATCAAATTAATCTTCTGCCCAAAATACCAGTGTCTAGCAATGGATGTTGCCTATCATTGGAAACATTAAAGCACTGTTTGGTAATTACCTATCAGAAATGGTATTCATGTGACTCCAGCAATAGAAGAGAAGCAGACCCTGTTGTACAAAGATTCTTCAAACCCTAACTCCTTCCGAAAACTAATAGAGAAAGAGAAAGTCATCAGATGATAAGGTCTGATGACACACAGACTTGAAAATGAGGGCAAAAATGTTGAGAGTAAAAGATCTCTATGGCTATTGTTCTCATTGTGTGGAAGGGGAAAACATATCTTTATGAGTCTCTCTGCTGAATCATACCCCAGAAAAATCAGGTCATGCTGCACTTTTAAAGCTCTCAAATGACCTTTCTGGCCTGTCAAAATTAGTGGAAAAAATTTTAATGAAACTCAGATCTGCTGACATTTCACATGTTGAACTTTCTAGAAGAAATCAGGGGACAATCTGCCATTATAAAGATTCAGTTCTACTTCTTCTCCCTTACTGTCACAACTTCTGATCACATGCTTTTATTTTCTCTCTGTCATTTTCTTTTTAGAAATGAAAATGCTTTAGAAAATGTCATTCTTGAGAGTCTTCGTTGATGTTTTAGGGTTTTTCATTTTTGTTAGTCATCAGATGGTTCTGTCATTTATGAGAACAATTGGCCAAGAAATCTCATTGCCTGGTGATGTTGACCATTCATACACAAGTGTGTAGAGCTCTCTGCAGTAATGTTCTTAGAAGAAAACTTACTGTTTTTAGAAGAAAGCTCTCTCTAACTCTCGCTTTCAGCCCCTGAGAAGTCACTTGCTCCTGAAGAGTTATCTGACTTTTGACCTCCCTGCATGAGGAAAATGAAGAGGGACTTGCCTGTGGACAATCAAACAATGGTCCTTTGGTTGTGAAGTCATCCAAGGTTGGCTGGCCAATGTTTGTGTAATAGTTACACGGGCCCTCAGACACCGTGGGTATGCTGAGAGGTATCTGGGAAATGTAATGTGCTTTAAATTACCAAGAAGTAATTTGATCTGAATAAGGCAACTCCAAAGAGAGCTCATTATGCTTTACCAAAATACAATTGCAGACTGTAATTGGATTTCTTTTTAAGATGAACAGCAAACCCAGGGAAGTGGTGCATTTATCACTTTTGTCAATCCCTTTCTAGAACTGAAGCAAAAGGGGTGATGGCCCACGGTGTCATTCCCCGAGGAACAGAGACTACTCCATAATGTAGATAGGGTAGGCAGATGTCGTTGTTAACTCTTCTCCTGAACACAACAGCCGTAAGTGTGTTTTTGAACAGGGGAGTCATTATTCAGCGGAACTTTTTAGAAGGTTAATCTGAGATCAGAGTTTAGAGATAACTGGGGGTCAGAAGAGAAATTAGAGGAAAATAGAATTTGAGGTTGTTGTACTAGCCCAAACCTATAATGTTGGGGGTTTGCACCTGGGTTGGGGCCACGGGATTGAGTATGAGTAATGATTCAGTATGGTCACACCACAGAGCTTAATAACCAACTGCACGTTGGGGCTGGTGTGCAGTGGAAATGACCCTGGCCTTGGCATCAGGAAGAAAGGGGTGTTCCGGGAAAGTGGAGCCTTGGGTTTCTACTTTATAAAGTTAAGGAATTGAACTAGAATGAGCTCTAATTTCTTTCCAGACCTCACATTTCAAGGCACATATTTTAAGGCATCACAAGTTTACCCTCCACTCCCTGTAGGGAGGCCTCAAGTCAGGATGGAGCAAAAGGCCGACCTTCCATCTGGGGTCTCCCTGACCTATCACAGACACGCCGGCGCCCCAAGTGGATGCCTGACCGTCAAGGCCTTCAGTTTTACAACCAAATCACCCTTTCAGATCCCTCTCCAGAGCCCCAAATGGTCTCTTTTAGAGGTACTTATGTCAGAGGATTGTGTCTTATAAACTAACCTGTAGTCAAGGATACATAGTCTACCATGACTGAAGCTGTTTTCCTTGCATAGTCAGTCCAATTTTCAGAAATATTCACATTTCACTTAGATTTCTCAGGAATACCGTGAGGCATATAGACATTTCACAGACAGAGAAACTGAGACTCGGAACAATTATGCAGGTGGTACAAGACCACACTGCCAGTAAGTAACAAAGACAGAATGGCATGCAGGCTTTCTGACTCCAAGTCCAATGTACTTTCTACTACATTAGCATAATTGCAGACATTTTAAGTCCCTGGGCAAGGATATAGAAGAAGTTGTCTGGGCCAGGGGTATCTGAAACCATTCAAAGATCACCATTTGGCTGGCTTTTCTAATTCCAAGTATCATTCCTTAACCATCTCAGTACTCTAGCTGGTAATCCATTGCAATAATGATCATCACCGCACTTTCTCTCTGACCATCCCGAAGAACATTTAGTGTATTAATGTTGTTAATTAATCTTCATGACATCCTAGCAACTGAGGCAGATTGCAAGTAGGAAGTCTCACGTGGCCAACTGAATGTTGAGGTAGAAGTGAGGTCACACAGCAGCCTGAAGGTGGGGAAAAATCTGCAGAGTCATGGGCCAAGAGTAGCCTGTTCATAGCCGAGGGTGAATGTCTATTGGGAAGGGGCTCTGGCTGTTCTCCCTGCAAGATTACTGTTCAGCCACCAGAAAAACGAATGGCCACTTCACACCCAAGGTCATCTTTGCTTTGTTATTCTTTGGTGCATTTGAGTTTGCCGTGTCTTCTTTGGGGTTCCCAAACATTTGCAACTAAGGCAATTCAATATTTCTCTCCTCTGGAAAACATGCCTAATTTTCCTGCAGATGACCATCTCCTTTCCCCCTTCAGTGTCACCTCCCATTGTCTCTCTGAGCCAGGCGCACTCTAGTGTTTACTGGGTTCTCAGGATTTTGTCCTGCTGGTCTCTGTTTCTCTAACTTGGAATCTAGAACACAGTCTTGTCTTTATAACACACATCTACCCACTGGGGAAGCATTTGTTTCCAAAGCTGTATTTCAATATTTTGTTTTCATCAGAGAAAAGATTGAGTAATTTCATCTCTGTGTGTTAAAAATGATGACTCTGTCCACAACCACGTGCCCCGTCCCAGGTCTACGTGGTTTCTGCGGTCACTGCAGTACTTGGGGGTGAGGCCAGTATACCAGTGACAGATGAGCCTGTGGGAAGCTGCGGAGGAGAGTGTTGATTCTCTGTGGCTGGGAGTCTGGTTACAGTGGGGGACTGGGGACGGGATTCCTGTAGGCTGACAGGAAGACCACAGTTATCTGTGGGAAAAGGAACAATTATGTTGCTCTGTTGTTGGGAAATGTGGTTGCCTTTGACCTTGAGCCTGACCAAAGTGTCCTGTCATGATTTATTTTGACACTGTATTTAAATCCCCCACAATAATTAACCATTTCTCAAACATCACCAGGAAGTGGGTTAGCAAAATAATATTGCTCTGATGGTAAGAGTGTCTTTAAAACCCCAAGACACTGAGCTCAGCAAATAAAAAGGCCAAAGCCCACACCAAAACATGACCAAAATATTTACTGGGCCTCTTTTCAAAGCTGTTTTCTGTGACCTTTTTTAAAAAAAGCTTTGTGTGATACAGAAAGGTAGTGCAGGCATGGGAAAGAGCTCGCCATCCTTTTACCAAGTATTTGCTCAATACTTGTCTTCTGTGACTTGAGACAGATTAAATGGAAAAGGAGAAGATTAAATACTGATGGAATTCTAGCATCTTTAAGAGTGGAGAAGGCAAATATGTGCTACACATGTGGCCACCTGCCACTTCCTGGTTCATGGCAGACCTCACTAATAGAGCACATCACCCTTCCCAGCTGAGTCTGTTGTCAGTTTCACAGCCTGACTTGAAAAGACACATGACAGGAGTTGGTTCTCCAGCTGAAAACCTTTTACAACAACCCTGTTTTACAGCAAGCTAATCTGCCTTGCTTTCTCCAGGATAAAACCAAAAGTATCGAGAAATCTGGCACAGGAGGTGGGTGACTTGGGTTGGTGTTCATGTAGTTAAGATCTTTTGCAAGAGGCACAGGTGAATCCAAATTCTGGAACGAGGATAGAATTATCTCCAAATTGAGGACACTTAAAAATACTGCACAATTAACAAGATAAATGCAGTTTGAAACATCGTTTTACCTTTTGTATTAAAAGTTGGATAATACAAACAGTTTGGAAAGGATTTGTGAACATTTACTCTTTCTATCTTGGGATAGTATAAATTGATACCATATTTTTTGAGAGCAGTTAAGAAGTATTTACAAAAATTAAATATACATACCATTAGTTCAAGTGATTCTACTTCTATAAATATGCTTCTACAAGTATTTAAAGGTATGTGTTTTAAGGATACTTACTGCAGCACTGATTGTAAAATTAAAAATAAAGGATGTAGGCTGGGTGTGGTGGCTCATGCCTATAATTCCAGCATTTTGGAAGGTCAAGGTGAGAGGATTGCCCGAGCCCATGGGTTCAAGACCAGCCCGGGCAACTTGGCAAGACGTCATCTCTACAATAAATCAAAAAATTAGCTGGGCATGGTGGTGCATGCCTGTAATTCCAGCTACTTGGAAGGCTGAAGCAGAAGGATCACCTGAGTCTAGTAGGTCGAGGCTGCAGTGGCTATGAACATGCCACTGCACTCTAGCCTGGGTGACAGAGTGGAAGACTCCAACTAAAAAATTAAAATTAAAATGAAAGAAAAGGATGTAATTGATGTACCTCTCCATAGAATACTGTGCAAACATTCAGAAGAATGGATAGGCACAAATGTGGTAGATGACATTGTCTCTTCACAATGACTCACCTTCCCATCCTTGCTGGACCTCCCTGCCCCACTGGCATTGTGCTTGACCATATAGCATGCCTTGCCCATGGGATGTGAATGGGTGTGATATTTGCCACATGCTGAAATTCAGTTGCCTCACTTGGCTGGGACCTTTGGTTCCAGCCTTCAATCACATGAGCACGATGTCCCATGGTGGCCACTCTGTCAGTTGGGATTCCAAAATTCAAAAAATTAATTTATAGAGCCTATTGGGGTAGAGCCAGGTATACCCAGTCAAGCCCACAGAACAACAGTTTACCTGCCACCCTCACATGACAGAGCAAAAAGTAAATGCTTGTTGTGAACCATTGAGATTCTAAGTGAAACTGTTTGTATTATCCAACTTTTAATTCAATAAATAAAGCATTGATGTTTTAAACTGCATTTATTTTGTTAATCATGCAGTATTTTTAAGTGTCCTAAATTGGGTGATAATTCTATTATAGTTCCAGAATTTGGAATCACCTGTATCTCTTGGGAAATACCTTAACTACATAAACACCAACCCGAGTCACCCGCCCACACTAGGTGTCTCGGTACTTTTGGTTTTATTCTGGAGAAAGCAAGGCAGGTCAGCTTGCTTTAAAATAGGGTTGTTGTAAAACTAAGTCCCGAAATGTGACTGTGATATGTTCTAAGTGGGTATTGTTTGTTGTGTAACATTACTGCAGCAACACCTGACTGATACATCTAATTTAGAGAAAATTCAGGAGCATGCTAAGTGAAAAATGTGAATAACTTAACAATGTTATTAATACTGTTGGCATTTTTAAAAAATCATCCATTACAGTCTGAGTAACGCTTGACTGCTATCCGTTGACACTAATAAATCAAGAGGCAGGAAACTGATAGAAAGAAGTTTATTTCTGAATTTGAATCCAGGGAGCAGAGCCTGGCTCCTGGCCTTTCTGAAATGGGTTTGCTCACCCTTCAGGTTTTACAGTCTGCTTTTATAAGTTTAGGGTTGTTGGTACCTATACATTGACTATGTGACTGGCAGAGCACTGTATAGAACTTAAGTTACAGTCACATTTTGCCAGTAATGACATTTATGGTTCACATTTCCTTACACTGGTTACCAGAGGTGTCTCACAGTTTCTTATCAGTAACACCAGGCAGAAGTGCTAAACAAGCCATAGAGTGAAGGGAGTTAATAAAGTCTAAGACATCATTCATTACTACATGTTGTTATTAGCATGCAAAAGTTATGCAGATCACAAGACTTATGATTGCATTGATACTATATTATTCAAATCTATGACTACGAAGAAAAGGGAACAAGTGGGGATTAATTTCTCTCAGTTAATTGGGCACAGTCCGCAGGGAAGTTAAGGAGTCTTTGAAGTTACTTACTGAGAGTTCATCGGAGAAAAGGTGAAATGTTCTTCTTTGTTAACTCTCAGGAATGTGGATACATGTAGGCCACCTGAACACTCACTATGCCCTCCTCTAGAGGTTGTGGCAATATTGACAGACAGCAGTGGGTCTCCGTAGCTCAACTATCAATCCATCCATCCGACAATGCTAGTATTTTTGTAGAAAATATCTGAAAAAAAATAGAAAACTGTCAACAGTTGGCACCTCTGGAGTTGTTGGGTGCAGGAAGAATAGAGAGGTATAGTATTTAGTTAATATTCTTTGCCATTTAAATTTTTCATCAAAATGATTTACTTCTAAGAATAAGATATTAAGAAAAGTCTCATTTTCAGTATTTGTTAGTAAAAGTAAGTTCAAGTATTTGCTCTTATTTTGATGATTGATTTTTATCGTATCGCTATACCTTCAAAGTACTATGAGTCCTGATGGGAAAAAAAATCCACAAAAAATTCTAAGGCTCTAAAAATTAAACACAAACGAGTTCTGTATTCATTCCATAGGGACATAACCTGAGACCTAACCCCAGAGACTGTTCCCAAATGCTAAGGGGTGGTTAGAGAATGAAGGGGCAGGGATGAGTTGTCACCTAGGTTTACCTGGCTGAGTCACCAGGACAAAGACAAACACTGAGTAGTCTGAACTCAGAGAGGCAAATATTCTCTCTCTTTCTCAAGGCTAGAATGGACTCTTTCTCTGTGAAAAACAAGAAACCATATTTATGGAGTGTTTATCATTTTTAGAATGAAAAAATAATAAAAAGGGCTGATTTCAGGCAACACTGGCATGGAGGCTCAGAAACTGATACCCCAAACTATGGCGCTTTGATAGATGGAACTGAAGAAGCCTTAAGGGCTCTCTGTCCTTCCCCGCTCTTGTCTTTTAGTACTCAGTGTCTCCAAAGCATGGAATGAGGTTGTTCTCTGAAGTTCCTTATCTGCCTGAAGTCCACACCTGCCAAAGAACAAGACAATGACCTCCTGTCCCTCCCCTGAGTTTTCATTAACTACCCAAATTGAAGGAGGAAAGACTGATGTCCATCAACACACCTGAACAGACTTTTGCTGTCATCTGCTCTGTGGGCCCAGCAGACTTTGTCCCAGGCACTGTGTCCTGCAAGCCCATTGTGTTTCCCTAAGAATCATTTACCATCCTCCTAAAATCATCCACACTTCTTTATCTCTCCGTCCCCTAAGAAGAAGGACATGTGACCAGCAGTACCCCCACTGTGTGGTGAAGCCATCTGTGATTCTCCCCCGTGCACGCTAATATATGTGTATGCCATTTCTTCTGTGAATCTTCAGAGGACAAAATGAATGCTTTCCTTTGGAACTTACAACTGGTCTTTGTTATACTCCAGAACAAGAAAACTAGCGTTTTCTTTGGCCTATTCCTTTGGGATTCAAACCAATGATCACCTTTTTCTTGGAGGCCATTGTCCCTACTTCTCCATCTCCAGAGACTCTCTTACTTACTCCTGCCTCTCACCTTACTAATTCCTGATTAACTCAGGGCTCAGATGTAACCATTCAGACACCTGGTCTGTCTCCCAAGGCCTGGTAGCTGCCCTTTGTACTCCAGTATTATTATGTACATGACAAAAGTGTGTACTGGTGCTCTCTGCTGCCAGTGCGCGTATGCTTGTCTTTCTTGCCCTCTAGGCGGTAAGTGCCTTAAAGTCTGGCCTAGGAGCCGGGCTCGGTGGCTCAGCCTGTAATCCCGCACCTTTGGGAGGCTGAGGTGAGTGGATTGCCTGAGCCCGCGGGTTTGAGACCTGCCTGGGCAGCGAGACTTCATCTCTACAATAAATCAAAAAATCAGTCGGGCGTGGTAGCGTGTGCCTGTAATTCTGGCTACTCGGAAGGCTGAGGCAGAGGGATCACTGGAGCCCAGCAGGTCGAGGCTGCGGTGACTGGGAGTGGCCCCTGCACTCCAGTCTGGGCGACAGAGTGAGACTCCAACTCAAAAAAAAAAAAAGTCTGGTCTAGGGATTTCTTTCTCACCCTGTCCCTGGTACTATCCTCCTCGTGGGTAGCAGATGCTCAATAGACATTGGTTGAATCAATGAAAATAGTGTGCCAATCTTATAAGTAATCTGTACTCAGATGTTAATGTCTTTCCTTTTAGGAATTTTTGACTTTTAATAAAAAAGGGCAGAAATTTTAGATTCTTCTGTTAACAGGCTGGTGGGAGACCTCATTTTGCTTGGGGAGTCTTTTGACTTACAGGGTGACTAAACATCTTGATTTACCTGGGACTTGGGTTTTTTTTGGGATGTGGGATGTCCAGTGCTAACGTGAGGACAGTCCTGAGCAACTTGGGATGGTTGGTCAGTCTACTTTTAGGTCAGTCACATAAGAACCACCAGTTTTTCTTATGCATAGATCAAGACAGATGGTACCATCCTCCTCTCACTAGAAGAATTCCACAGTTCACGTGCCATCACCAATATTCCCAATTTCCTGCCTCAGGGAGTCATCACATCTCCATTTATAAATCATGTGGTTTCCCAGTGGAAAAATTAAAGTTATTTATTAAAGACTTCCGTCTTTTTCTGCTGTGTCCATGGAAAGTTGTCAGTCAACATAAGGAGCTTACTAAATGCATGATGTAAGTTCTTAGAGGGCAGGGACTGTGGCAGTTTCTGTAGTGACAGGAATAGGACTGTGTGAATGCTGCTTTCTTCAGAGACTTTTCGTGCCAACAGTGGTGATGAGTGAGGGAAGGGTTCCACGATTGCTGGACATTCTCCGAGTCCCCACAAGTTATTCCTTTTTGGCTAATAGTCAAGGACCTCTAGGCAAATACACATCCAAGAGCCCTCCAAGGAGTATTTCTGAGCTATACAAGCTCTTGTCTTTGTTGAACCTACAGGTTTCCACCACAAGTCAAGTTGCTTTCCTCAAAGGGGAAGTGTTGGCTAAGGCGAGCTGGTGGGCACAGCTGTGAAATAAAGGGATTTCTAGATCCAGGCTCCGTCAGGACTCAGCTGTCTGGTTGGCAGCTGTGTTCCAGCTGTAACAGAGCACAGAAGGTTCTCCGAGACACAGCTGAGGCCCAACCAGACTCTGCCCCCAGGTTCAGCCCAATCCCAGAGTCTTTTCTGGAAGCATTAGATTATACCAAGAAGGGGTGTCCTCCAGACTGTTGTGTACTGAAACTCTGGCCTCCCCACAGACTTTCTCTCCTCTCAATACTTTCCTCTGCAACTTATGTTCCAGGCCAGTTAGAGGCCCAGGTGGGAAGAGACAGAACATCAGTTCAAACAAAGGAGCACCTTGACCTTCATCCCACCAGTGAATATGTGTTGAGCACCTACTCTCAGTAATGTGATCTCTGTAGGAGTGCATACATAACAGGCAGTTGCATCTGTCACTGTCCCCATTTCTATCTGCTGGGAGAGGCTCTGAGAACATCCTTGTGAGGATCACGAAGGGGCTGTGGTTCTAGGTAGAAGTGCATTTTACAAAAAGGATATTTTTGTAACTTTAAAAAAAATAAAACATGTTGAAATGATAATTATTAAAATTCTGATCATGCTGGGCATGGTGGCTCATGCCTGTATTCCCAGCGCTTTGGAAGGCAGGAGTTTGAGGCTCCAGTGAGCCATGATTGCACCACTGCACTCCTGTCTAGGTGACAGAGTGAGACCTCGTCTCTAAAAATTTTTAAAAGGCTGGGGACAGTGGCTCACACCTATAATCCCAGAACTTTGGGAGACTGAGAAGGATTGCATGAAGCCAGAAGTTTGAGACCAGCCTGGGCAACATAGCAAATAGCGAGACCTTGTCTCTTAAAGAAAAAAAGAAAAAAGAAAAAAGATATATATATAATTAGCCAGATGTGGTGGTGCACACCTGTAGTCCCAGCTACTCGGGAGACTGAGGCAAGAGGATATTCTTAGCCCAGGAGGTCAAGACTGTGGTGAGTCATGATTGTGCCACTGAACTCCAGCCTGGGTGACAGTCAGACTCCAGCTCAAAAACAAACAAACGAAACCTAAAAACTCACTCTGATAATAAGATGTTAGAAAAAGCATTGTGAATACAAGACAGTGGGACACAGAGGAAGGAGGCATGGTATGGCATCAGGAATTGACAGGAGCCCATCCCTTCCTCCTCTCCCTACTTCTCCTTAGGCTTTCTCTCTCTAGGTTACAGCCTGGATAAGCCTTTTATTCCTTTGTTGGCTTCTCCAGTGGCTCTCAGTATAAATGACCCCTAAGGATGGGAGTAGTAACCATGAACGATGACATGGCAAGCAACATTTGCCCCCATAGAAAAAGAAGCTCCTGTCCTAGCTACTATTACTGAATAGCAAACCACTTCAAAACTTAGTGGAAAAAGACAACCATTTTGTTTTGTGCTCAGATTCTGTGGACCAGGAATTAAGACAGAGCAAAGCAGCGATGACTGGGCTCTGTCCCAAGATGTCTGGCACTCAGCTGGGAAGACCTGAAAACTAGGAGTGGCATGACAGATGGAGACTGGAATCACGTGGAGGTGTCTTTACTTACACCTTTGGAGGGAGGTTGCTATGGTCTGGATGGTTGTGTCCCCTAAAAATTCATATGTTGAAATCCTATCCCTCCAAGGTGGTGTTTTAGGAGGTGGGGACTTTGCCAGGCTCTGCCCTTCATGGTTGGGATTAGTATTCTTATAAAAGAGACCTTAGAGAGTTAGCTAACTCCTACCACATGAAGACACAGCTAGAGGGCACTGTCAATGAGGAACAGGCCCTCACCAATCAAACAGCACCTTGATTTTAGACTTCACAGTCTCCAGAACTGTGAAAAACAGCAGAAAAAAATTAGATTCATTTCCCCTTGAAGGGAATTTAATGCTACTGGTATTTGATTTATTTAACATTAATTTACATGCATTTAAAAAATATTTTCCTTGAAAAAATTGTAGTGCCAATGGTAGTGTCCTTAAAAAAACAGAGGCAATTATTTTGGAAGTAGAGATGAACACAGCAATTTGGTGGTCATGTGATTGCAAATAGGAAAGGGGATGCTGAGAGAGAATGTCTAAGGAAGGAGAGTCTAAAGAGGGACTCTCCAGGGAGGACTGTTGGGTTAATTTTGCTTTGCAGTAATGTTAGCTAAGGGAAACACCAAGGCAAAGATACTTGTATAGAGGATGGAGTACCAAATAGAACTTTCAGGATGATGGTCTCAGAATTATTATTATAATTATTATTATAATATAGGGAAGGAAACCAGTTGTTCCTAAAAACATATTTCCAAAGACTGAAGCTTTATGCATTGCTGAAGGCAAAGCGGTCAACAAAGGTATTATAATTTAACAAAAACTTGATGCTCTTCCCTGGATAAAACTTGTATCAATGTGAGAACAAAGTGTGATTCAACCTAGAAATGGGAAGAATGGTAGAATGTAAGACCTAAAGTGATTGGTTGTTGTGAGTAGTCAATGCACATAGAGCTCTTAGCACACAACACATTCCAGTTGTTCGAATGGCTTGTTGTGGAAAGATGATATCAGTTCACCATAAGGGAGATCTCTGACAATGAGTTGTTAGAGTCAAAAAGGAGTCTCAGATGACCAGTGAAGAGCAGATGAACATTTTAAAGAAAAATATGGAAAGGATTCCCATGCTGGAGGGGGAATTTATGTTTTAGTCTGTTCAGACACCTATAACAAAAAGCCACAAACTTAGTACCTTAATGGATCTTTATTTCTCACAGTTCTGGAGGTTGGGAAGTCCAAGATCAAGGCACTGGTAGATTCAGTGATTGGTGAGGGTCCACTTTCTGGTTCACAGATGGTGCCTTCTAGCTATGTCCTCCCATGATCGAAGGAGCTAGCTAGTCCTCTGAGATCTCTTTGATGAGGGCACTAATCCCAATTATTCATGAGAGTGTAGACTTCCAAAGGCCCATCTCCTAATGCCATAACCTTGGGGGTCAGGATTTCAGCTTATAAATTCTGAGAGGACACAAACATTCAGACCATAGAAGTTGAACTAAACTTTGAAATGGTCTCTGACTCTGCCTGGACATGTGCATGTGTCCAAGAACTCAGAACATACCCCTGAAGCTTCCTAGGTGGCGGTAAGAGACAGTCAGAAAAAAATGCCATCTTAGATGAAATTTCCACCAAACTAACATATATGTCAGAAATGAATTACTGTGTGATCCTGAGCGCACTAGAGTGTTGTGAATTCCATCCCTAACCTGTCTTTTTGAGTTGGAGTCCCACTCTGTCGCCCAGACTGGAGTGCAGAGCTTTTATATAGAGAGAATGCCCAGTTTTAAAGGAGACTTCACTACTCTCTCTTTAACCATGGAAGTGATGTATTTCAGGATTCAGACTTATTTGCCTAAAGCCCCCTCTTTTTAGTTAATTTTCTTACCCCTCCCCCTTTTGAATGCAGAGTGATTGACTGCACTGGTTTTTGGGTGAATTGGCTCTCCCTTGTTCAGCAAGCAGTAAACTCAGCTTTGTTTTTGCATTTTACCGGTGCTAGTCATCTTTGTTTTGATTTGACAATGCAGGTGTTAGAAAGCTTAATAATCTGTTACCTCACTTTAGGAGATTCTCTTAAAATAGCTATAATGAGCCAGGCTTGGTGGCTCAGCCTGTAATCCCGCGCCTTTGGGAGGCTGAGGTGAGTGGATTGCCCAAGCCCGCGGGTTCGAGACCCGCCTGGGCAGGCAAGACCTCATCTCTACAATAAAATCAAAAAATTAGCCAGACGTGGTAGCGCGCGCCTGTAATTCTGGCTACTTGGAAGGCTGAGGCGGAAGGATCGCTGGAGCCCAGTAGGTTGAGGCTGTGGTGGCCGGGAGCGGCCACTGCACTCCAGTCTGGGCGACAGAGTGGGACTCCAACTCAAAAAAAAAAAATAGATATAATGTGATTGTATAACAATGATACCAGTTAGGGGGCCATAGGCCTCCAATAGGTTTGCAAAACTTCACTACCAACTGCAACCAGTGCTGCATAGTAGATGCCCACCAATCGTTTGCTGAATAAATGTATAAATGCACAGATGGACTGTGAAAATGAAAGGCTTTTTTACCTCTCAGATGTTGGATTTATGCCACAACCACTGTGAGGGATTGTGGGAAAAAGACTTCAGACTGCTATTTGTAGACGGGATTTACTAATTCATTTACTCAAAGAGTGTAAGTAGGGTTGGAACCCAATTCCTGAAACCTGGGTCCATGTAGTCCTTTCAGCATCCTTAGGCACCAGCTTCTCCTTATAGTGTCCAATGAATCAAAGAGCCAGGTAAAATCTGACAGAATACTGACCAGAAATGTTTCCAAGCCATGCAAAACTACTTTTAGAAAGGGAGCATCAGAGAAGATTGGAAAAATCATGATTTTATAAATATTTTTGTGACATCTGGGAAGGACTTAGACTGTGACAGTCTCTTTTCTCTCCATGGAAGAGAGGCAGAATTGTAAATAGCTCCTCTTTTCCAGCTTGGCAGAGTTCTGACTTCAGAGGACACCTCTAATTGCTCAGAAGTAAAACCCGCCCTCCTTGAGAATTCTGGCATTTCACTTTGTCTTCACAGTCTTCCCTGTCCTGCCCATCACCCTCCAGCAATAAACTTCTGCCTAGCCTCAGACTCTAGACACCATTTTTTGGAAGAGATCCTACAGTGAATAAACAAGTTCCAAAATCATTGAGCCATTCTGAATTTTTCTTAGAAAAAAAATGATGTTACCTGTAATCTTTACATGGATAATTAGCATCAAATATGCAAATGCCTGTTTCACACCGGGAGAGTTAGTGGTCAAGATGTCAGGGATTATAAAAGCTCCAGGGAGGAAAGAACTCAAATGTCTCAGATGCAGAACCTTCATCCAAAAATGTCCCTGGAGTTGATTTCTTGTCAGCGGCGCTCCAAAGCCCATGTGGTCCCACTTCTTTGCTGCCAATACTGCTGTTGCTGCCACATACCTGAACTCCCCTCCAAAGTCAAGATGAGGTTATATGAAGCCAATAATTATTTCCAACTTGGGAAATCCAACACTCACTTTCTGTCAGAGGTTTATAAGGTGATCCAGTACCCAAGAGCCAGATTCAAATGCTGACCTGCTAGCAACTCTCTGTGATCAATTTCTACCCTTCCCCCAAGCCCAAGCTTCCCAGTAGGGCAGCCATCTGAATACCACACAAATGCCCTGAAGCTCATCCTTTTATAGCCACATCTTTTATTCTTTGCCTATAATTGAGTGGTGGGAGTTTGTAGAAAGAATGCTTATAAGCAAATGTGGGGTTTTCAGACTGAATTTGTCAGAATTTAAGATTTAGAACATTTTCAATAAGTACTTTTGGAGGGGACTGACATATTTCAAAGGTGATCTTTATAGACCAGCACTTTCTTTGTGAGTTTCAGCCCAATATGACTGCCTTAGAATTTTTTTTCCTCCTCTCCTCCTGATTCTCAGTGAAATGATTGATTGGAAATTTATTCTTAGAGCTAAAAGTCATTGACACACTTTCGTTTCTTGTTTCAATTTTTCCCCTGTTCTCTCAAATCTCAAGTAGAATTTCAGAGATGCCGTGCTAGTCTGACTGTGGCTACTTCATGCTCAGCTCCATTCAGACGCGCGGTTTTGGAGAAGGGACACAAGGCAAGAAACGTCAATTACTGTACTCTGTCCCCCAGTCATCAAACATCCTTTGTTTACATTCTCATTTTCCATTAAATGAGCTGTTGTTGCTACAAGCCAGTGACTCCACTACAGAATTTGTGGCACAGTAAACAAAGTGTAGAATGTGTGTAATGAGGGACTGCCTCTAATTTCTCTTAATTGCACATTGAGTTATGGCTGGTGTGACCCTGACGCTGGCACCACTTCCTCAATACATGGCCTTGATGTACAGCAAGTTCCTCTTCCATGACAGGTTTATTTCTTTGTTGAAGAATTGTTTAAGAAATATTTCATTGTATGTTGCAACGATGTAATTGGGCTCTGGCTGGTTTATTCACTTAATAGGTACGGTAATAATGATATGTCACTTTGTAGTATATGGGCTCCTCATTCCTCCCCAGGTTGATTGCTTTATCTTGGAGGCATCGCATGGAGACACTCCAAAACAACATCTGTGGGAAGATGAACTGCAGATTTATTTCTCTCCCTAAGCTCAGGGCTCTGGTGTTCAGAGAAAATGACAGCTTCATATCAAATAAAGCTAAAGAAAAAAGGCAGTGGAATCTGTGCATAGGATTATTTTTACGTAATAGTTAAGGTATATTTTTTCCTGAAAATGTTGTGAGAATGGCAGGGCAAATCTCTAGAGGTATTAACCACTTACCGACCAACTACTGAACACAAAAAGGGAGGATATGCATTGGGATTAAATGTCAAGAAAAACATTCGTGATGTTGGGTGATTTCACCTACAGCATAGCCTTTAACCCCAAATTGTTTTTCTTATTTTCATTTTATGTTTGACATCTCCAACCTTAGTCTTAGCCTAATCTGTTTTGAATAGTTTTCTTATTTTTTTTCTGTGTCTGCATCTGTTTTCTTAACTCTCTGTTTAGCCCAAACTGTATTCATCATAAAATTTTGAATTATCAACATGAATACAGGATGATAGGTGTAAAGGTAGGGAAGATGCAGAAGTTTAGAAGGGTCAGGTAGTTCTGGGCAGAGCATAGCAGGACTCATTGAATGACTCCCACTGTTGTCTGCTTTAAAAGGTGGTTGGCTTGGGTGATAAGCTGAGGTTGCTTGGACAAGGGGCAGGATTAGCACACCTATATTAGCATTGGTGGTGACAGGAACATGGCTGCTTTAGTGACGTTGTTGCTCGATGCTCTCAGTGGTGGCATCATCAGTAGCAGAACCTTCATCTGTCTAAGCAGTTGCCATGGTGCCTTCAATGGGTACCAGTGGCATGACTGACATTTCTGGTGTCGGGAGTGACTAGAGATATCAACCCAGTAAGCCAGAGAGAGTTGGGGAAGACAGCTGAAACACAATGCTCTCCAGGCAAGCTAGTGTCCCATGGAAAACACACATTGTGGACTCTGAGCTATTGGCTGCATTTTGGGTGTGGACTGAGAAGTTACTCTTCTAGAAGAGCTGAGAGGAGTGAAGTCAGAGAGGAATTGCACATATATTATGAAATTGTTGTTAGATTAAATGCAGAGGCACATACACTGCTCTTTAAAATAGCCAGCACATGTTATACATTAGCTAATTTTATTATTATAATGTAGCAGTTATAGTATTATTACATTTCCCTCTTGTGAAGCACTTATTAAGTTCAAGTGCTGAACTAAGGTCTTTATTTGCATAATACAGACAAAAAATATATGTTACAACTCTAGTTCATATTCTGTTGTGGACTGAATTGTGTCCCTCAAAAATTTACATATTAAAACTGTAAGCTCCAGCCAGGCTCGGTGGCTCAGCCTGTAATCCCGTGCCTTGGGAGGCTGAGGTGAGTGGATTGCCTGACCTCGCGGGTTCAAGACCCGCCTGGGCAACTTGGTGAGACCTCATCTCTACAATAAATTTAAAAAATTAGCCGGGTGTGGTAGCGTGCGCCTGTAGTTCCAGCTACTCGGAAGGCTGAGGCAGAAGGATCGCCGGAGCCCAGCAGGTCGAGGGTGCGGTGGCCGGGAGTGGCCACTGCACTCCAGTCTGGGAGACAGAGTGAGACTCCAACTCAAAAAAACAAAACAACAACAAAAAAAACTGTAAGCTCCAACATGACTATATCTAAATTGAGGGCACTTGAGGAGATAATCTAGGTTAAGTGAGGTCATAAGAGTGGGTCCCTAATTCGTTAGGACTGGTGTCCCTGTAAGAAGAGAAGGAGACCCCAGAGCTCTGTGTACACAGAGAATAGGCCAAGTGAGGACACAGAGCAGAGGCACCATCTGCAAACCAAAGGGAAAGGCCGCATCAGAAACCAGCTCTGACAGAACCTTGATGTTAACTTGAGCCTCCAGAATTGTGAGAAGATATATTTCTATGTTTAAAGTCACTCAGTCTGTGGAAGTCTGTGACTGCCCAAGCAGACTACTACATATACGGAAAGCAAACAGAGATCGATCCTGCCCCCAATCTTCCTTTATTTTCCATACTTCAATCTCACTCTACTACCCTTCTGATGGGGAAAATCCTTGCTCCCATCCATTAAAGTTTTCTTGGCCTTCTGGCTTAAAATGGAGACCTGTTTGGATCGTTCCTTTCTCTCCTCTGCCTTCCAAGAAGATCAGAGGAACACTTCCTTCTTCTGGAAGTGTCGGGGCATGAGGCCTCTCTGGTCTTCTTCTGGGAAGGGGCTCAGGTTGTGTCCCTTGCTTAAGTATCTGCAGCAGGGTGACGTGTTTGCATATTGCATTCAAGGCCTGGTGATTCCCCCATGGTGGGCTTGAGCTGCAGCTCAGTCATTGCTGGGGCTTCTGAATTTTGGGGGGCTGGTTGTTATCTTCTCTTCCACCCTTAGGTACCTGGGAACATCAAATTCCTGAGACTACAGGGAATGGGACCAGAGCATAGAGAGGGTGGGAGGTGGGAGAAGACTCTCTCAAGCCGTTCTGTTTGCCATGTTCAGCAGTCGCTTCTATTTCAGCATCTAAACCATGTTGGCCTTGCCGCCATGCAGACTGTCAGCTCTGAAAGGCATGAGCTCTGGGGAGGCCAAGAGTAACATCCTCTGACCCTAACTGGTGGTGACTGGATCTCCCAACATTAATTTTAAGGGGACTGGAAGAGAACTTTGCTTGTCTGTACTCCAGCTCTTCTCTCTTCTTAGGGTCTATGTGCTGGTCTTCCATTCCTGCTCCAGGGACAGAAGCTGCCTTTCAGGCCAGTCCTTGTACTTCCCTACCTCAAGGCTCATGCTAACCCCCCTGCTTCAGTCCTTTTGGCCTTGATGCTTCATTTGCAAAGCCTAGCTCATGGAGTTCAAAGAATATACTTCATCAAAATCCTAGATTCCGATTAGTAGCCACAGAGAGGACTGATGGACAGGAACAGGCCTGTGATCAGAACAGGGAAGCTGCAGAAAGCAGGGACCTCCTATTGCCCAGGCTGGAGTGCAGTGGTGTGAACTGTGGCTCATTGGAGGCTCAACCTCCTGGGCCCCAGTGATTCTCTTGCCTCAGCCTCCCAAGTTGCTATGACTACAGGTGTGTCACCATGCCCAACTAATATTTAAAAAATTTTTCGTACAGATGGTCTTGCTATGCTGTCCAGGCTAACCTCTAAATCCTGGCCTCAAGTGATCCTCCCAAAGTGTTGGCACTATAGGTATGAGCCACCTTGCTTGACTCAGCAAGAGCCTTTGGCCAGGGGTACTGGCTAGCAGTGCCAGCAAGCCACACAGATTTCAAGCGTTACAGCTGCACTTGAGTGATGCCAACCCAAGATGTTCAGGATTTGGTGGGAACAACTTCACCAAGACAGACAAGAAAAGACAGGCTAGTGATCAAAGGCTGAGTAGAATGAGACCCCTCAACCGAAGACCAACCAGGGTTAGAAGCGAGGTCTCTGTGGAATACTCCTCTCCTCTCTATTGACCTATTCACCCTCAGACAGAAGACCAGGTGCAGTAGAAAAGCCTCTGAAATCATTAATTCTTACCCCAAAGTGACTAAGATTCAAATGGAATAAAGACTGAAAGAATGATACTTTAATTGGTTTTATAAAAATCCCAGCATAAAAGTTGATTGTACTGCAATGTGATAAAATATATTTTCTGCTATAGGCAGACTAGGAATTTATACACAAAGTTGAATTTACTTATAAAAAATTGAATTCTGTTTTTTCAAATATGAGTTTTCATATCCACCCACTATCCGTGTTTAATATTTTAATCAACCCTGTGAGGAAACTAGGCTCAGAGATGAAATAATTTGCCCAAGGTCACAGCTGGTAATTGGTAGAGACAAGATTGGAGACTTTAATTTATTTGATATCAAAGTTTGTGTTTCTAACCACCATGCCTAAGCCTCACAGTTCTAGGGTTATTATTTTTACCCTCTGTATTGTTTTTTATTGCTAGGAGTGTGTGACTTGAAAAGTAAGAGCTGGAACCACATCCTGTTGTAACTGTTCTTTATTTGCCTTTGTATTTTGTTCTTGTTTTTCCTATTCTGACTCTCCATTCCCCCGACTTGGTTCCTTTTATTTTACCTGGCCTCCACTTTGCCCCTTCACTGAGACCTAGGTCGATGACTGACTCCTCTTGGAGCCTTCTTTGCCTACACTTACTTGTGTGGCCTTCAGGATGTAAACGGAGCCATGTGGAACCACCTAGCCGAGCATTTCCCCATACTGCCGGAGTCCGGACAGGGAGGCAACACTGTCCTTTGATGGGAAGCCCCCAAATGAAGAGTTCATTTCAGACATATGGTGCATTAACGCAATGTTTAAACATTTGCCTTGAGCCGCATGAACGTCTCACTGAGGAGATGAGCTGAGTGAGCTTGCTGAACATCATTGACTGATCACTGTCCGGTAGAGAGCTCAAGCTCTTGAATCTCCATCATGTAAAGCATCCCCAGATGCTGACAACAGATACCAGATTTGTAGGATAATTTTACTGGTGAATGCAAATGCACATAAAAAAGGAAAGGTCTAAATGAGAAAAACGTATCTGTAATTTCAGCCATTACCATGTATCTGAAACAGGTTCTGCAAGAGAAGGGACAAAGAAGAACATTATTAGACGTGAAGCAGTGTTGGACATGGGGAAGCCACCATCCTATTCTCTCAGCTTCCAGAAAATTCCTTAACACAGCAAGTGTGGGCATTCTCCCCCACCCCAAGTCTACAGCAGACATTGCTCATCAATCACAACACTTATTTTTCCTGCTGAGCCTGCACTTGGACTGAGCATTTTTCTCCACCCAGCACTTCAGGCAACACTGCCAATTGATCCAAGCTGGCACTTAGAAATAAACCTATTTGCAGTCCCCAGACACAGGACTATGGTGGAGCAGTGGGGTGTTCTTATGAGATAACTGTGGATATTGGGCCACTGGATACTGTTGGGATTTATTTCTTAGATTAAAAGGATGGCTCTAGGGGCCCTTGGGTTCTGGCAGAATGCATTAGGACTTAGATTAGCCTCTGTCTAATTGCACAAAGGGCAGTCTCTGTCCTCCAGGATGGAAGGTTGATTTGTATGTGTGCTCCTTTCTCTTTTACATTCTGAGTCTCATGAGCTCAGTAAAAATGCTGCAGGTTCTAGACCCACTTGAAGTAGAATGAGTCAGGAGCTTCCAGAGACCTTAGGATTTAGACAGTCACATGCATGTTTGGTACTGCCAGAGAACTTCCTGGGGTACAGGTGTGTGTACGGTGGGGGTTTGTATTTAAGTCTCACCTTGTGTGTATTTGTGTTTTCTGAGTAGGCTGTAATAATAACAACTGCTGCTTATCCACCTGGCAAGGTCTTGGGCATCAAAGCACATGTACTTTATTCACCTTTCATAATCATAACTCCTCTCTGGAATATGAAATCCCCATTTTATAAAGGGTGAAACCAAGGCTTAGGAAGCTAGGGAACTTATCTAAGATCATGCAAACATTCCACGGCTGTGTTGGACAATTGTGATGATAGAAATAGATAGCAAGTCCTAAAAGAGATTTGAAAGCAGTTTAATGATGAGATTACTTACAAAGATGAGGGCAGGATTAAGGAGCCCATAAGGAATGGCTCCAAAGCCTCTGACAATGAGCAAGACTGGAATCCTTTACCACCCAAGTCATGGTGTTACAAATACAGCAAAAACTGCAGAAGGAGTGGAATCTCCTGGCAGGATTTGTGGCTTTCAAGAGACAATGTCCTTTCCAGCCCCAACTAAGTTCACTTGTGGCGGGGTGGGGAGACCTGTGCCTTTGGGGTCTGGATGGAGCTGGGAGCCAACAGACAAAGCAGCCCAGAGCTGCAGCCCAGAGCTTGCCCAAAGTGGAGAAGCCATTCGAGGGGGCACAGGAACGAGAGCTCGTGGAGCATGGCAGATCAACAATATCGCTCCGAGCCCATCCTCAGAACTTCTCTGTTCTACCCTTTCCTGGGTTCTGCTTTCGGGTAGAAGGGAAGAAGAGGACTCAAACGTCCTGATGCACCTTGGTGGTCCACAGTCCTTGATACACAAGTACTCAGCAGAAGCTGTTTGGTATCATTTCTTCCTCTTCCTTTGTCCAGTTCTCCCTTTCTGGGTCTTAGTTCTATGACCAAAGTGATGGCACTCAGTGCAAAGGAAGCTGATCCACAAATTCCAGTGCTTTACTTATATACTTGTATTTATGATGAGATGTGAGGTGGATGGAAATTTACTTTCTCCAGAAGAGGAGACTGAACCTCACTAACTCGAAAGTCAGTAGTTGAAGGCTCCTCTAAGCATATCAATTGTAGCTGATGCTTAGATATGAAAACAATAAAGATGACTGTTGTAGAAAAGATGACAGCTGTTTTCTTTTTTCTTTTTCGTTTTTGAGTTGGAGTCTTAGCCTGTCACCCAGGCTGGAGTGCAGTGGCATGCTCACGGTCACCGCAGCCTCCACCTACTGGGTTCAGGTGATCCTTCTACCTCAGCATTCCAAATAGCTGGAACTACAGGCACGCACCCCAATGCCCGGCTAATCTTTTCTATTTATTGTAGAGATGAGGTCTACAATAAATCAATCTCAAATTCGTGGGCTCAGGCAATCCTCTCATCTCAGCCTTCCAAAGTGCTGGGATTATAGACGTGAGCCACCAAGCCCGGCCAGCTGTTTTCAAAATTGTTAAATTTATTCAAGATATTTCAAGGCACAGATTACAGGATTCAAGGCATCAGGTAACCCCCACTCTGAACCAGAGAAGATCTTAGGACTAAGACTCACTCTACATGACCATCTCTCTCTCTGTCACATCTCTTCTCTCTCTCTTTTTCCTCTTTCTTTCTCATTTTCCTCTTTCTCAGCTCTCATTCTCCTATCCTGTGTCTTCTCTCTTTCATTCTCTTTTTTCCTTCTTTCTCTTTTTTTCCTCTCCCCCTCCCTACCTCACCTCCTCTCTTCTTCTCTGTCTCTTTCTTTCTCTTTCTGCCCAGTCTCATCTCTCTCTCTCTCATACACACACACATACACACACACACACACCTCTCTCTCCCCATCCATCTCCTGTCTCTCTCTCCTCTCTCTTGTTTTCCTCTCTCTCCCACCTCTCTCCCCACCTATCTTTTCTCTCTTTTTTCTCTCTCTGTCTCCTCTCTCTCTCATTTTCCTCTCTCCCACCTCTCTCTCTCCCTGCCCCATCCTCTCTCTCTCCTTCTGTTTCCTCCTTCCCTCCTTTGCTTCCTCCCGCCATCTCTCTCTTCTGTCTCTCCCTGTCCTGTCTCCTCTCCTCTCTCTCTCTTTTCCTATGTTTCTCTCCAATGCCTTCCCTTTTACACCCCACTCCTCTTCCCACCACCTGTCATTTTCCTTCTTCCACTTGTCTTCCCCATCCCCTTGCCCCATGTTTTTTTTTTCTTTCTCTTCCTCCTGCTCCTACACTCTCAATGGTGGGCAGAGATGTAACTTAGTGATCACAGGCTTAACATGCAAACCCAGATTCATGTCCTAGTTCTGTCTTTATTATGGATGCGACTTTGTGTCAATCACTTAAGAGGATTATAAAGATGCCTTCACATAGTGGTTATGGAAACTCACAAATGAACATAAAGAGCTCCTTCCCACCATGACTGCTTCTATCTTCTTGTCCAACTCTCCTTCCATCTTGCATCTCTCTTCCAAAGCTTTGGTCTCAGTGGCAGAATATTTGCTGACTTGTAAATTAAGAAAAAAGCCGAGGATGGTGGATTCCTAACTCGAGTTCTGGGAGCTCACGAGTGATGCAGCAGGGAAGAAGCGTGCTCGTGGGTAGAAGTGTCTTCAGGAGTGTTGACACATGCAGTTTGCTATCCATGTGTGCTGGAAAATGTTGACTTTTGTGGTAAGAGTGCCTTCTTGAGGGATATCTCTGCTGTGACTATGGCCTGTGGCAGTCACTGGGAAGACTTCGTTTTGGCACAGAGCTTTAGAGACCCATGGTGAACTCAAGATGATGACTGTCCAGTTTTACCTCCCAGGAATGGCCAGAGAGAGAATGAGTGTGAGGAACCCATGTGTCAACAGCTCTGGCACCAAGTGCTGCATTATCTACACAGGCAGACATGAGCAGGGAGCCCACGGGCTATGAGGGACAGAGGCCAGAGCTCTGTGAGTGACAGTGACCAGCATGCTGTTAGTGACAGAGACAAGGGTGTTGTGAGTGACAGAGACCAGGGTGCTGTGAGTGGCAGATATCAGCATGCTGTGAGTGACAGAGACTAGTGCTCTGTGAGTGACAGGGACTAGGACTCTGTGAGTGACAGAGACCAGGGTGCTGTGAGGGACAGAGACCAGGATCCTGTGAGGGACAGAGACCAGTGCTCTGTGAGTGACAGAGACTAGCACTCTGTGAGTGACAGAGAGAGACCAGAGGGCTTGTATGACAGAGAACAGTGAGCTATGAGTGACAGAGACCAGCACACTGTGAGTGACAGAGACCAGCATGCTGTGATTGATAGAAACCAACACTCTGTGAGTGTCAGAGAGACCAGAGAGCTGTGAGTGATAGAGATCAGCTCTCTGCAAGTGACAGAGACTAGGATGCTGTGAGGGACAGAAACCAGAGGGCTATGAAGGAAAGAGACCAGCACTCTGTGAGTGACAGAGGCAGACCAGAGAGCTATGCATGACAGAGACACTTCCCTTTAAGATTAGGGAAGGCGGCATGATGGTCACATTCGATTCTTTCTTTGAACAACTGTCCAAGGACTGCACTGCAAGTGACAGAGACCAGTGCTCTGTGAGTGACAGAGACCAACACTCTGTGAGTGTCAGAGAGAGACCAGAGAGTTGTGAATAAAAGACACCAGCATACTGTGAATGACAGAGACTAATGCTCTGTGAATGACAGAGACCAACACTCTGTGAGTGACAGAGACCAGTGCACTGTGAGTGATAGAGACCAGCACTCTGTGAGTGACAAAGACCTGTACACTGTCTGTGACAGAGACCAGGGTACTGTGAGTGACAGAGAGCAGCTCTTTGTGAGTGACAGAGACCAGTGCACTGTGAGTGACAGAGACCAGAGAGTTATGAGTGACAGAAAGATGCCAGCCCACTGCGAGTGACAGAGACCAGAGCTCTGTGACAAAGCCTCCTCAGAGTCACAGAGGCATGTGACACCCTTTGTAATTCAGGAAACACTGGAGAACGTCACAGCCCGGGACACCTCTTGCAGGCAATGAAAACATTTATCAGCTGCAGCACTCAGGTGACTGCTGTGTCCTGGAGTCCTTGATGCCACTGAATGTAGAGGAACCCAGAAGAGAGACACTTTCCTTTAAGATTAGAGGAGGCGGCATGATGATCACGTTCAATTCTTTCTTTGAACAACTATCCAAGGACTCACCATCATGCCCTGGCGAGACTTGCCTTCCCATCTAGGGTCAAGATGGGGATGGGGCTGTTACTTGCCTGCAGGCTGTGCCTGTGGACTCCTGTTTTGGGTGTTTGGCCATGTGATTGTTAGACCAAGGGGAATGCCTACAAGGTAAAGTCATGTTTCCTGGAATGCTTACTTGTTAATTGATACATTGATTTTTATAAAATGCATTTATATTTATAAAAGGGTTCTGTCAGAAACCATTTCCAAAAACAAAATTCTGTGTAAATATAAAAATATCACATCTCCATTAACACATCTTACATTAAAGCAAAATAAAAAACTGTCCCACTGATTACTACATCGATTATCTGAAACATTAATATAGCATAAACAGAATAACTGTGCTTAATACACTTCACATACATTTATCATTTTCTTGGCCATATCTGTTTCTCATGCCATTTCTCTGGTATTTTCTTAAAATATATATGTATGTCTGCATTTTTTTTCAACATATTGCCGTTAAATTTTTTCTGATAAATTCACCTGCAGTCTTACTCTAAGTGTAGTTATGGTTGATGAGAATATCTTCCACATAGCAGCATTTTCTCTGAGTTTGCCAGGTACTTTAGCTTCCGAAGAGAGTGTGTTTACTCAAATTAAAAATGTTAAGGTCCACAGATGAGTCCATTAAATATGCTAATAATTTCCAATATAATTCCACTTTAAAAATAAAGATGTGTAAATATATCAACCCAAGTATTTTCATGCAGACTCCCTTTTTGCCTCCATGTCTTTTTTAAAATAGTTCAGCCAAAGTTCTTCCATTAAGTTGTTTTTATGATTCTTTTGAATGTTTCTCCAAATTGAGATGTCATAATCAGAGCCATCCTTATTTTCACTTTTTTTCAGTACAGAATATAAATTTATTCAATTAAAAATAGAAGTTCCCTCAAAAGGGTTTCAGCACAAGTCAAGATGCTCCCAAGTGCCTTCACAACATTCCACATTTAGATGTTACACACAGCACTCACTGGGCTCGTTCTTTTATTTGTGCACTTTCTCCTTTGATATTTTAATAAGTTTAGTGATAAGTCGCATTAAGCCATTACTTTCAGGAAACCCTGCACAAAGTGATGACTAATTTTTGAAACAGATGCTGCTGTTTCTTCAGTAGACCTGCAGCTTAAGTTTTAAGTGGTCACTACCATCACTAGGGTACCCAACTTGAATGTCAAATGCCAGCAAACATTTTGTGCAAGTTACATATTCCTCAACTTTCTTAAGAAGCAGAAGTTCCTTACTTGAAATTTTATTAAACATGTGCTCCCTCTGAGTTCATTGTTGCTAGAAATAGCTATTATGAAGTTTAAAAAAAGCTATCATTTAAGAGCATAAATAAAATGCTGATTTAGAGCATACGATAAAATGAGAAAACTTTACAGTGGGACGAACTCTCCACACACTCTGTGAAAAAACTCTCAAACTTAATTTCTTACCCATTTGACAGATGCCTACCTGCCATTTTACAAGTTTTCCTGCCTCTATATCCTGGGCATCAGTGCTTCCTGCATCCCACAGGCTGTGGTGCTGTCCACGGTACCATGTGGCTGTAGCCCTGACCACAGTACCGTGTGGCTGTATAACCCTGGCCCCTGGCTATGGCAGTATGTAATTGTAGTGCTGGCCATGGTACCATGTCACTGTAGCACTGACTACAGTATGATGTGGCTGTAACCCTGGCTACAGTACCATGTAACTGTAGTGCTGGCCATAGTATTATTTGGCTGTAGCCCTGGCCACCATACCATGTAACTTTAGTACTGGCTGTGGTACCATGTGACTGTAGCCCTGGCCACAGTACCATGTGACTGTAGTGTTGGCCATAGTACCGTCCAACTGTAGCCCTGGTCACGGTACCATGAGCATGCCAGTTCCACTTTCGTGATGGGGCAGCCCCGTTGGACACTTCTGCCACCACCACTGCCAGATATTGGATGGAGTTAGTTTCTTCCCAGACTCTAGTGTACAAGATCTCTTCTTTTCCTTCAGAGAAATGTGTCAGCTTCCCTGCATCCACCAAGAGTCAGAAGAATGAGGACAGGTCCTATCTGACTGTCTTTCAGATAAAACCGTGAACTCTGTTTATTATGGCCTATGCATAGACACATAGACTTGATGATGCCATGGCACAGGCTGGAAGGAGAAGTGAAACCTTGCTAACCTGGCATGTTTTAACGTTATGCCCATAATAATACTTTTACAAAAATGAAAAATCTCAGATAAGTATAAACCAGATGCAGTGCCAGGATATCAGGCATACACAGAGAGTCTGAAGCAAACCAGGGTCTGTGCGTCCTCTATTTGGGGGTCACAAGCCTAATATTCAGACCATCCTGGGTCAGATTCTGGCAGAATCAGCTAACGTGGGTAAATAATTACCTTTAACCTGCTCATTTTCAAAATGGCAAAGATGTCTGCCCCACTGACTATGTAATTCTGACTCAAAACACAAGCTCAGATTGTACCAATGACTTATTGGCACAAATGTTATAGGATAATTGAGTCTCAGGCTGTTTTTTTTCTCATGAAAATGAAGCAGAATCCAAAAGAATCAGGTAGAATGAAAAGGGAAGAAAAGTGTACTGTGTGGGGCAACACCCCTGCATATTGGTAAGTGGTTTGAATTTATCTCATTATCCCTTCAAGATGGGAGAAGAGCCAGTATTCATCAAGCACTTCCTCTAAGTATAGCCCTAATAAACATTTACTCCTTTGCATGATGGGGGCTATACTGTTCTGACTAGTACTATCTCCGAAGCCGCCACACGGAGCAGTATTATTATCATTTCCATTCTACAGATGAGGAAACCGAGGCTTCAGGAGGTTAGCAAAAATGAGTTCACAAGGGGCCTAGTCAGAAATAAAACTGATACTCTTAAATTCATGCTTCTCAAAAGTTACAAATGTCCATAATTCACCCACATCTGGAATATTCACCAACACTAGGTAGAATTTATGAGAAAATATGGTTGTCCTTATTGACAATCTCAAACTCAAAGAACTTATTAACAACCTCAAAAAGTTAGAAATCCTTAAAACCTTGCCATGGATGGTTCATCTTTAAATTTGTCTAAACAGAGAGGATTTGCAATTTTTACCTATTAGCATTAGCCGGTTCTACAATGTCTTTAAAATAAAGCATAAAACTGGTTTATGCTGAAGTCACAAACAAATCCCACATCTTAGTAGTTTAGGTGACAAAAAATTGTTTCTTGTCATGCTGCCTGTCTGCTGCAGATCAGCTGGGTTGACTCCTCCTTAGTGACTCAGGGCTTCAGACTGAGGAGACAGTCCTTGTCTCAAACATTGTCAGTTGCCAGTTAGAAGGACAAGAGAGCCCTGAGGGCCCAGCATCGCTTGACGCAGCTCAGAAGTGACACACGCATATACCCTGGCATATACACTGGGCAGAATGAGCCACATGACCCACCCAGCTGCAAGGACGCCAGGTGGTACAATTCTGCCCTACATGTGGATGGGAGGAATGAAAATATTCGGCAAACAGCAATAATTGCTTACACAGAAAGTCATCACAAATGTTGTAAACCATTGTTCTCTCTTAATTTTCATAAAATGACCTATTTCAAACTTCAGATGGTTCTCTCTACAGGATAGAGTCTATTATTAGGTAAACAAATCCTTGTTCGCATCTTGTAACAAGCTCACCTTGCTTCCAAAGGAAGAACATCAAACTTTAAGAGTCACTTCTGTCTTTTCTAAAATGTTCTTTTAAAAATGACATCGGCTGCTGGCTAGAGGGGATTCCTTAAGGAAATGTGTCATTTTCTTGTCTAGAAGTCAATGAGTTCAAAGAAAAATAAGGGTAAGACTGAAAGGATGTGTAATAAAAGCTCCAGTTAATATCTAAAAGATGCCAAACGGGAAGTGCTTCTGTTCCTTGTGTCATCCATCACTGCAAATGGCACAGCAGGCAGAGGATTCTCTTAAGCTGGCAGTCTTGCCAGAGAAATAGATTAATTCCATGAAGGTAGCAGAATTATGGAGCTCAACATGGCAGTGACATTCCATCTACTAGCTCAGAACCAAAAAGGTAAGAACTGAGTGAATGAAAACAATGAAAATTCAATCTTATCCCAATCAGTGTAAAGCTCAATAAATCTGGGAAATATTTTAGTGTTAGAATTTTTTTGGACCCTAAATATTAATCAGCTGTAAATTACTTTCAGGTTATCCATTCAGCTTTAAAAAAGGGATTGGCCTTTTCATAGAAATCTATATTCAATGGTAAAGTTGGAATGTGCCGTCCTTGGCTTAGTTGTACTTCATGGAGGTGAGCAGTCTCTCTTGACTGCATTGTTAACGTATAATAAAGAAGGAAATTGCAGCAGGCATTTCAAGTGCTTGGGACTGGAGACAGCAGACACAGAGACAGAAACAAACTCAGCTTTCAGGACATTTAGTGCCACACACAAAATTCTTGACTGCATCGTTGTTAAACTCCTGTTTTATAATCATGAAGAAGCAGGATAATTCAATTCAACAAACAGTTACTGAGCACCTACGAATATTCCTACAAGTGCTTTTTATACTTCAAAGAGCTATCTGAGATGAAAGGTATTCTTGCTATGATGGCATTGTACTTGAAATTGCAAAGAAAATACAGGTCAACAAGAGCCGGCAATGAAGAGAAAAGTGATACAATAAGTTGATGGATTGAAGTGATTGATAAAGAAGGTTTATACTTTGCAGGGTAATTCTAAGTCCAGAACAAGGGTTGGTGAAAAAGAAATGACTTTATTTTATATCTATATCTATATTATGTATATTTGAGAGCAGATAAAATATTTAAACCTTAGTTTTAATGACTATGTAATTCTGACATCTAAAACAGTTTAATTGGTCATCGTATCAGCTGATTAATTAGAAGTTTCTTTGTGTGATGTTAAGTCGGCATATCATTTTTCATAACTAATGACACATACATGATTGAGTGTTGGTTAGCAATTCATAAAGATCAGATGTTTTGAGAAATTAGTAATTACATCAGATGCTTTTGAATGAAATATCTTAATGAAAAAAGTATAAAGCCATATATAAAAGTACTTTATAAATTTAAAATTCCCCCAATCATTATTATTAACATAATCAATTATGGCACATCAAATGTAAAATAATCCTTTAATAAGACTTTCATGCTGGCTGAAAATATGTATGATTACTGCTAGCCGATGTGATTATGTTAATATCTGACAAAAGATACTTTAAAGAAAGAAGTATTATTAAAGATAAAATGCCTATTACATAATGATAAAATATTCCATTTACCAGGACGATGTAATAATTCTAAACTTGTATGCATGTAATAGCCTCAAAATGTATGACAAAAATTAATAGGGCTCCAAGAAGAAAGAGACTATTTCACTATCAAAGTGAGAGATTTTAGTATTTTCCTATCACTTGATAGATTGAGCACACTTAAAAAATCAGTAAGGGCATAAAAGATTTGAATGAACCTGAAGAGTCATTTGTAGAACATTATATCCAACAGTTGCAGAACACATTTAATTTTCAAGAAAACACAACAAACTTATGGAAATTTATCATAACTAAGTCACAATATTGGTCTCAGGGAAATTCAAGGGATAGAAACCTATGGCCAAGTCACTGGGTGTTCCTTAACCATAGTTCTCCTTCCTGAGTCCATGGCAAAACACCATTGTACAGTCTCCTGGTATCTAAAACATGAGATTTGTTCTGGTCAAAGATAAGTAGGTGACAGCGGTTCTACCTCTTCTAGGCCTGGCCATGAAAACACCTTGCGTGGTCATGATGTGTACTCTGCCTTTACTCGTTACCCAGCTCTGAGGAGCAGGGTGTCTGATGAGGCCACAGGGGACAAAGTCACTCGTTTGAGTTTCCTCAAGAAGAGTCACTAAGGAAAGTCTGCTGATTAGTTGCTTCATGTGACAAATAAACTGTTGTGTGTGTATGCCAAGCCACTGAGATGTTGGAACAGTTTATGATGTCAAGCAGCAACTAAAACAGAGTTGAACAATCTGTATTTTCTGGTAAAATTTGCAATTAGATTAAACATCAAGCATAAATAATAATGAGAAAAAAGCTGTATGCTTAGAAGTTTAAAAATACATTTTAAAACAACTTATGGTGAAAGATAAGCATAGATAAAATTAGTGTGTACTCAAGCTGTATAATAATTAAAGTACTAATTATCAAGGTTGTAGGTAATAGCTTAAGTAGTATTTATAGGAACATAAATGCTATTAGAAAATAATGAGAACTCAAAAACAATGAGCTAGATTTCTAATTTAAGAAAATAAAGGCCAGGCAAAGTGGCTTATACCTACAGTCCCAGTGCTTAGGGAGGCGGATGTGGGGGAATCACTTGAGCCGAGGAGTTTGACTATGTAATTCTAACTTCTAAAACAGTTTAATTTATATCTATATCTATAGTATGTATATTTGAGAGCAGATAAAATATTTAAACCTAGTTTTAATGACTATGTAATTCTGATATCTAAAACAGTTTAATTGGTCATCATATCAGCTGATTAATTAGAAGTTTCTTTGTGTGATGCTAAATCAGCATATCATTTGACATAACTAATGATACATACATGATTGAGTGTTGGTTAGCAATTCATAAAGATCAGATGTTTCGAGAAATTAGTAGTAACATTAAATGCTGTTGAATAAAATATCTTAATTTTATTCAAAACAGCCTGGGCAACATAGCAAGACCCTGTTTCTAGTTTGAAAGGGAGGGAGGGAGGGAGGGAAGAAAGAGAAAATTAAAAAGGAATTAGGAAAATAACAGCAGAATATAGATCAGAGCAGAAATTAATAAACTAGAAAACAAACACATAATAGAGAAAATCAGTAGGCCCAAAGTTGATTTCTTAAGTTGAAATATAATTCACATGCCATAAAGTTCACCATTTTAAAGTGACTAATTCAGTCCTCTTTAGTATAATCACCAATATATGCAAACATCACCACTATCTAATTCCGTAACATTTTCATCAAGCCCAAAAGAAACACTGTAGCTAGCCTCCCCTCCATTCACCCCTCACCTCAGTCTCTGACAGCCACTCATCTGTTTTCTGTCTCCACAGATTTGCCTTTTCTGGGCATGTCATATAAATGGACTCATACAATATGTGGCCTCTTGGGACTGGTTTCTTTACTTAGCATAATGCTCTCAAGTTTCACCAATGCTGTAGCATTTGTCAGACCTTCATTCTTTTTGTGGTCAAATAACATTCCATTGTATGGATGCACCACATTTTGTTTATCCACTCATCAAGTCGGATCTTTGGGTTGTTTCCACCTGTTAGCTACTATGAATAATGCTCTTTTCAACATTCACACACAAGATTTTGTTTTGCCATATCTTTATATTATATATATATCTCTCAAGGTGTATGTGGACATAAAGGTGATATACATCTGCACTTATATATATACCTAATTATCTTGGATATATATCTAGGAGTAGAATTGCTGAATGTTAAGATAATTTTATGTTTAACTTTTTTAGAAAACACCAAACTGTTTTTCTTTTCTTCTTTCTT
The DNA here is from genome assembly GCF_000164805.1 of Carlito syrichta. NCBI lineage: Eukaryota > Metazoa > Chordata > Mammalia > Primates > Tarsiidae > Carlito > Carlito syrichta. The sequence continues at coordinate 112,766 of NW_007222091.1, read as the reverse complement.
TTCTTTTCTTTTTTTTTTTTTTGAGTTGGAGTCTCACTCCGGTGGCCGCTCCCGGCCACCGCAGCCGCGACCTGCTGGGCTCTGGCAATCCTTCCGCCTCAGCCTTCCAAGTAGGTGCATCATTTTACATTCCTACCATTAACGTATGGTGGCTCCAATTTTTTCTTATCCTCACCCACACTTGTTATTTTCTGTCTTTTTTATTGTAGCCAGTCTTGTGGGTGTAAAGTTGTATCCAATTATGGTTTTGCATTTCTCCAATAACAATGAAATTGAACATATTTAAATGTGCTTATTGACCCATTTGTATATATTTTTTGCAGAAATATCTGTTCAAGTCCTTTGCCCATTTTTTTTTTGAGTTGAGATCTCATTCTGTCACCCAGATGGGAGTGCAGTGGTACAATCACAGCTCACAGCATCCTTGAACTCTTGGGATCTACCCTTCTCAGCATCCTGAGTAGCTGGGACTACAAGTGTGCACCACCACATCCAGCTAATTTTTTGAATTTTTTGTGAAGACCAGTTCTCGCTATGTTGCCTAGGCTGGGGTCAAGCAGTCCTCCCACCTCAACCTCCCAAAGAGCAGGGATTACAGGTCTGAGTCACTGTGTTCACCCTGCCCATTTTTAAATGGTACTGTCTTTTTATTATTGCGTTGTAAGAATTATTTATGTATTCTGGATACCAGATCTGAACAAGATATATGATTTACAAATAATATCTCTCATTCTTCAGGTTTCCTTTTTATTGTACTGAATTGCAACACAAGTCCAATTTATTTACTTTTAATGAAGTCCAATTTACTTTTTCCTTTTGTTGCTTGTGCTTTTGGTGTCATATCTAAGAGCCATTGTCTAATCCAAAGTCAAGAAGATCTTATGCCTACATTTTCTTCTAAGAGTTTTATAATCTTAGCTTTTATATTTAGGCATTTCATTCATTTTGAGTTAATTTTTGTATATAGCATGGCATAGGGATTCAACTTCATTCTTTTGCAAGTGAAACTCAAGTTGTTATAGTACTTTCATTTATCTGTTATTTTCTAATTCCTTTGTGATTTCTTCCTTGATTCATTTATTTATTTATTATTGTGTGTTTAATTTCCACATATCTATAGATTTTCTAAATATCCTTCTGTATTGATTTCTAATTTTATCTCTTTGTGGTCTGAGAACATACGTTAATGTGACTCCTTTTGAATTTACTGAGACTTGTTTTTTAGCCTTACACGTGCTCTATACTGGAGAAGCGTTTATGTGCACATGACAGGGATGCGTTTGTTGTTCCATAGAGGGTTCTGAAGCTGTCTGTTAGGCCCGGCTTATTTACAGTGTTGCTCAAGTTTTCTATTTCCTGTTGATTTCCTGTCTAGTTGTTCTATCCATTATTGAGAGTAGAGTAGTGTATTATCTATTTCTCCCTTCAGTTCTGTCAGTTTTGCTTCATGTTTTCTTGGACTCTTCTATTAAGCAAATATATGTTTATTATTGTTTTATCTTCCTGGTGAATTGGTTATTGTTATAACATGGTCTTCTTTGTCTATAGTAACAATTTTTGTTTTAAAGCCTATTTTGTCTTATGTAAGTATAGTCACTCCACTTTTTTTGATTACTGTGTGAGTGGGATATCTTTTCTCATCATTTTACTTTCAACATATTTGTGTCTTTGAATCTAAAGTGTTTCTCTTGTAAAATAAATCTTAAAGGGAAATTTATATTAAAGAAAAATATTAAAAAGAAGAAAAATCCCAAATTAAAAACCTAACCTAAAGTTAGTTCAAACATTTCTGAAGAACAATCTTTCTAAATAAAGAGATTTGCTCTACAAGATTAAATTTAAGTGTAAAGCTATTGTAATTATGACAATGTGTTATTGTTGCAGGAATATGCCAAGTGACACATTCTACAAAACAAGGACCTCAGAAATAGGCTCAGAACATATATGAAACTTAATTTATGCCCTCTCAGAAATTACAGATCAGTGAGAAAAGGATGGAATGTTTAATAAGCAGCACTTGTACTATTGTTTATTCAAATGAGACAAAGTTAAAAATTGGTTCTGTGTCACACACCCCAAACTACAGTGAATTCCACATAGATAAAAGATGTAAATGTGAAAGACAATATTTCAGAACTTCTAGAAGACTGTCTAAAATAATAGTCAGATGAATTTGAAATAGAATTGTTTCTTATGCAAAACACACAGTCCAAATGAAATCAATAAAATGTATGCACTCTACTTCCAGATTATGTCCTTGAATAACTTAGCATGCATACACCAGAAAACACCAGGCTGGTCAAGCTGTATTTTTCATTATAGCTAAAACCAGGAAACTATTCAAATTGTCTACCAACAGTTGAATGGATTCCTAAATTGTGATATATTAATAGACTGGAGTACTATGCCATAGTTAAAGAGAATGAAATACAGCTATTTGCTTCAACATGAATGAATCTTAAATATATAATAAGGAATGTGATAAGCCTATCACAAAGAATACATATAGAATTGTATTTGTATAAATAAAAAGACAAGTATCAAACAAAATATTATTTAAGAAACCATATAAAGGTGGTACACTATGAAAGAGAGAATGAGTATGAGAGAGAGAGAGACAGGGAGATATTGAGAGACAAAGAGAAGGTGAGGGAGATAGAAAGAGAGGACGAGACCGAGAGACAATTCAGGACAGAGTTTACCCCTGGAAGAGAGAAAGGGTGACATGATTGGGAGAGCTTGCTAAGGGGGGTTGTAATGCTTCATGTCTTAAATCTTTGGTTGAGTACTCAAATACTTCATTATTACCCCTAAGATATATTTTTATTTACTCCTTAACACATACAGCGTATTTACTATACATTCTATTGAGCCAGCTATGGGACAATATTGTTAGTTCAATGTTCTGCTTGCAGAGAAAACAGCTCCAGGAGCAGGATAGGCTGTAGTCATTCTAGATCTTCAAGAGTGTCACAAAGAAAAATGAAAGTTTGCAATAAGCACACAAGTGACTTTTGTACCTTCTTTCTTACAACTAAATGAGACAGTGTTTCAAAAAGTTAGCTTTGAGAAAAGAAGGTCATGTTAAAGGAAATACCAAGTGAATTATTGCAATAGGATTAGAAACTAAATGGACCTTCCTTTCTCCAGGAGGATTTGGTTTCAGGTAATGTGTATAAAGCTGTGTCACTCTACAAGTCCCTCCACAGGTACAAAATGATAACCAAAGCTTGATACTAGCACATTGTGTTTAGATCAGTGACCCCATCTTCTGAGTGTCTACAGACAAGTGGCACGGACACATAGCAGGCTTAAAAAATGCTTTCAGAGGCAACCAAACCATTATAGACAGAAGCAAAAATTGTTTGCAGTGTGGCCGAGAGAGCAGGCACTTTCCCGTTCTGGGCAGATGAAGGACCTGATGCTCAGAAAATTGATGCCATAAAAAAGATGATTTCCTGAAGTGACTTTTACAGAAGGAGAATAATTGAGATAACACAGAACACAAAAAGTTCACAAAAAAAGTCTAAAGGACCAGTCATTTAAACTAAAGTGACTTTGCATTTTGTTTTTGAGGACCATTTCTCATCAAAACTCTTTTGACTGTCATGACAAAGAAAAAAACAAAGATCCTTTGACGGGACTGTTAGAAATATTAGTGACAGGCACAACTTAAGAAATATCAGTGATTATTAGTTACTGTATTTGCAAGGCACAACAAATAAGGGCTGTATAAAGGCTTCAAAATAGAGTTGGAGATTTTGCTTACAAATGATACAGACTAGAAAAAAACATTCTCGATGACAGTAACTGAGATGGAGACTGGTTTCCAATTACAGTGCCATAAATTAAACAAGAAATCTCTGTATTTGTTTACAGCAATGCCAAGGGCAAACCAGTCAACTCTATTGGAGTGCAAATTTGGCACAAATAATGCCAAATGACAGAAGTAAGCATCATTGAATTAACATTTCAGTGTGGACTCCTCCCATGAGCTGGGGAAGGTGTAGCACAGCCAAATCACATGAATATTTTTCACATACCCAGCACTTATTAGGTAGTATAGCAAAAGAGATGAGCAGTGAAATATGTGTCCTGCTCTCAAGTACTTTATCTACAACCACGTTAAGGACACACTATTAGGGTGAAATAATGAGATGAAAGTACAAAGCAAAATAAAATGGGCACTTGCTGGTGCTGAAGGCTCTTGGTACCTCACTCTCTGGGTCCCAGCCAAGAACTGGGCAACTGGACCATCTGCAACCTATCTGCACTGAATCCTCTTTCATCCTTACTGACCCCACAATGTACCTCCGCCCTTGGAGCTTATATGTGAAAATGGAATGACACCTGTTTTCCATACAGTTCTAACAGGGCTTTGTTATAATTGGGCTCTCTACAAACTGAAAACAGGAATTTAAAGGAATGAAAAACTCCTTGGAGCAGGAGTATCAGAAACTGATAAAAGGGCAACTAATAGTGAGAGAGGAAATAAAAAGTCTGTGACAGACACGACTTAAAAGGCAGACCAGGTTGGGAACATTGTGCAAGGGAGCAAGCAAGTTTCCTCTCTCAGGCCCCCTCTGACTGTGATGTGGCCCAGATTACACTGAGAGCTATGTGCTGACTTTGTCAGTAACGACAGGTTAACAGCTTTAAGATTATTTAATTAGGCTAAAATCTGTGTAATGCATTTGAGAAGCCTTTCCACCAAAATTAGTTCAAATAGAACCTTCTGGTATGGGAAGGGAATAAGCCTCAGCTATCAGGACAAATCGCAGTAAAGACACCTCATTTCCCAACCTTCCTGAGCAAATGAAGCGTTACTTGGCATTACTGAGCCTGCTGTTATGTGGGGCAGACCACATTTTCTATATCATTATAAAATAAAATGATAATAAAATGTAATTTTTGCAAGATCACAACCTTCATATTGGTTCCTAAGGAGGCAAGTTAGTCAAATTTCAACCACAGTAATGGAAGGAGATTCTAGATCAAATGGCTTATTAAATAGATAAGCACAAATGAAAATAAGCATACGTTTATAAAGGTCTTCTGTTTTAACATTTAACTGTAGAATTTTCCAACGTTCTGCAGTAATGCACAACACGTGTAAAAAGACCATGACAATGAATATCATTACACACACATTATTTATATTATGAAAAAAGCTATGCGTATCTAGATTTTTAATCAGAACAGAACCATGATAGCATTACTAATTTTAGAAAAAATAGGGAGATGGAGGGAACAGGGACCCAGACTTAAGCAATAGCAGATTTTTCTTTTATTGATTCTCCATTTATTTAGTAGGATTTCAACAGTGACGGAGACCTGAGAAGCCATAAAATCAATCTCTCAAATTGAAGTCGAAAACAGCAAATCATCTCTCACACCCACCCTGATTGGTAATAATTAACTTGGGACTACCTCAGTTACTCTTTCATTAAGCAGTTCTCCTAGATATCGAACTGATTTTAGTTTATTTATTGGTTTCATCCTATGCACTCAAGGTGTTTTTGAAGGATATGATGCAAGCTGTTAGTATCATTTAACATTTATTGAATTATAGCATCACATAACTTAGAGTAGACACAAGACTTAATGAGAAAAGCAAGACATTCTTCCCCATTTTATATCTAGAGAGAGCAACCAAGGCAAGCAGGCAGAGACTTGTCCAAAGTCAGATAGAAAATTTTAAGAGATTAGGACCCTATTAGGTTATTTTCTGGAGATTGCTCTTTTCATTTGTACATAAACTGAGTTTGCTGGAAAACAAATATATCTCAGGAATAAATAAACTTTACTGAGACAGAACAGTTAATTGAGATGCTTAAGCATAAATACTTGGAGGAGTGGTAGTTAAACACCTGGATTTACTTAGCTGTCATTCTGTTTACATTTGCCAATTAGTCACTAGCCGATGAGAGAAAGGAGGGAGTGAACTCAAATTTTCTTTTTTTTGAGAGAAGGTCTCACTCTGTTGCCCAACCTGGAGTGCAGTAGCGTGATCATAGCTCACTGCAGCCTCGAACTCCTAGGCTCAAGCAATCCTTCCACCTCAATCTCCCAAGTGGTTGGGACTACAGGTGCACACCACCATACCTGGATAATTTTATTATTTAGTATAGAGATAGAGTCTTGCTGTGTTGTCCAGACTGACTGGACACTGACTGAACCACTGAGTCAACACTGGTTGAACTCCTGGGCTTAAGTGATCCTCTCATCTTGGCTTCCCAAAGTGCTGGGATTACAGGTGTGAGCCACTTTGCCTGGCTGATATGTTTACAAATTGATGAATATGGTAGATTTTTTTAAATGTGGAAACTCAAATTTCTATGCCTAAGTTTTATTTCAGGAAAGATGTGGGTTGTGTCAATAGACACAGAGTCAATGAATTTATTTAAAATTCTCTTTTCTGATTGGAATGAGTAAAAGGGGATTCTTGCCCACTAGAGTAGAGTCCACAACATTTTGGCATTAAGGACCAATTTTGTGGAAGACAATTTTTGAACCGACTGAGGGGGAGGGAGGGTAGTTTTGGGGTGATTCAAGTGCCTAACATTTTTTGTGCACTTTGTTTCTATTATTATTACATTGTAATATATAATGAAATAATTATATATAATGAAATAATTATATAACCCATTAAAAAAAAAAGAGGTATGGATGGATGGAAGAGGTAAAATAATGGGCACACTACATGCAGACTAAAGTAAATGTTGAATTCTGACGTAAAACCTGCCACCTGATGCAACTGTACAATTGAAGTATACCAACTCACTTGCCACTCACTGATAGGGTTTTGATATGAGTCTGCAAACAATTGATTTATTATGGTCTCTGTGCAGTCAAACCTCACTGCTAACACTAATCCATATTGGCAGCTGCTCCCCAGCACTAGCATTACCACCTCAGCTCTACCTCAGATCATCAGGCATTAGATTCTCATAAGTTGCATGCTACTTATGATCCTCACATGTACAGTTCACCATAGAGTTTGCGGTCCTATGAGAATCTAATGTTGCCGCTAATCTGACAGGAGGTGGAGTTCAGGCAGTAATGTGAGCAGTGAGAAGCTGCTATAAATACAGATGAAGATTTGCTTGCTCTCATGCTGCTCACCTCCTGATGTGCAACCTGGTTTCTAACAGGCCATGAACTGTCACCGGTCTGTGGCCCAGCAGTTGGGGATGCCTGCACTAGAGGATTTTAGCCTCCTGGTTAGAACCCTCCATCCTCCTAATACACACAGAGTTAATTCTTGAAGGAGCTTGAATGGGGTAATCCAGCAAAGGGATACAATGAAAATTAAAAACAAAAGTTACAACAGCTCCCATAAGCACATTCATAGTGATGATATGGATTCGAGATAAGAGTCTGAACTCTGCGGTTTTTATGGTCACAGGCCATCTACTTCTGTGTTCCAACTCAACTCTACTGTGATTTTGTCTGCATGTCAAACTGAAGCAGACAGCTGAGGCTTTGGGCTGAGGTGGGGGGCATGTGTCTTTCTGTCTCTAGGCAAGTCTTGCCAATTCCTATGAGTAGAGTCATTCTAGAACGTCTATAAATAGGATCCTAACACTCTGCAGTTCTTCCTGGGAAATTCCAACTTTGGCAGGAATTTTGGCTGTTAGAATTTTCTATCAATGTAAGAAGTCTTTTTGGCACCCTGTACCCTACTTTCAACACCTTGTTTTTATACTTCTCCTCTTTTAAAAAATAAAAGCATTTCTATCGAAGGAGCAAAGAAAATAGGAATAGAAAATGATAAATACTGAAGGTCAATGGATGTATTAAAAACAAAAATGACTATATTTAGTTCATGAATTCTGAAAATATACATGATGGTTCTTCAACACAAGGAAGAAAGAAGAAGGAAAAAATCTTTGTTGCCTTATTGATCTGCCTTAATTGCATTCTTTCATATTAGAAACAAACCTAACTTGCACAGAAGCTGCTATCTGTAACTTGGTTTCTGAATGGAAAACACAAAACAAAACTTTGTTTTTAAGCAAAATCTGAGTGTTTCAGAATAATGCATGATAGATCAATATTGCTTTCTTGGTGATAGCCTTGAATGAGGTGATCCAGCAAAAGGGTCCAATGACAAATTAAAATTAAGCGTCACAGCAGTTCCCATAAAGCACATATGGATTCCAGATAGGATTAACTTCATAAGAGATTAACACATATTTACTTTGGGGACATGATGGGAGGGGAAAATAATAATGAATATTTGGTGAATCAGGAAGTCCTCATGGCAGAGAAGGCTTTTGGGAAGGATGTGAAGAATGTTGAAGAAGGAAGTAGAAGTAGGCAGTCTCAAATACACAGGTGGTGAGGGTGAGTGTATCTGTGGAGAAAACACGTTGTCCATTTGACTATAGGGTCCACAAAGGGAGCGATAAGACAAGGTAATGAGAGTCTTACTGAAGGAAGTCTTAGACGTTTGTACTTGAATTGACAGGAGATGGTGGTGCACCAAAGATTTTTAAGCACACATGTCATGGATTAGGAGCTTAAGGAAATTAGAGGATGGACCGAAGAAAGACTGGAATGGAGATAGCATGAGCAGTTGGGAGAATCTTGTAGTAGCATTCAGCGAGAAATTGAGAGAATCTAAGCAAAGGAAAACCTGGATTTCACTGACTGTGTTTTCATGTAGTGAACAAATCCAGTGATTGCATAAGCCATAGGTCTCAGAAAATTTAATTAAAATCTCTGGAAATTTTCCACAAACTATCACTTGCACACATACTCAAAATGTTACTTATGATTTCAGGGAATTGATAGATCCCTGGGAACCAGGAACCCTTTAGAAGCCTAAACCTACAAGATAAGCACCTTTGGTTCAGACTGGTTTGATTGGCATTTTTATATGAATCGGTTATAAATCAGTTATAAAACAAATCAGCTATAAAACTTAAATCAGTTTTAAAACAAAAATTGCTTACTATTTTGACACGATGTAGAACCGCATTTCCCACCTTTTTTTTTTTTCTCCCTGCATCCTACCTTAAAAAACAATTTCTGAAGTTTAGAAACAGCAGCAAAAGTGTATTGCCCACAACCTGGGCAGCCTGAGGGCATTTCTTTTTGTTTGTTTGTTTGTTTTGTTTTGTTTCTATAACCTAGTATAGAGTTTGTGGTAAACAAAAACTACATATTCTATCGTCCTCTGGAGGGTAATACTCCATATCCGCATATTAAATGCTTTGCAATGGAGAACACTGGCTTAATTCTTTTTACTCTTGCATTTCAACCATTTAGTCAGTGGTTATCAGAGCCAGTCCCTGTAGTCTCCATCTAGGAGGACTGCTACCTGGTTCCACGATCTCTAGATATACATGGAACTTTGGCTCCAGAAATACAAACTTTCTGTACATCTGCCTTCATCTTTCCCATCCCTTTTTACCTGGAACCAGTAGACAGACATTCTGGTCTTTATCAACTAGTGGTATGATCTTGGAAAATTATGCAGTTCAGAATTCATATCTGTAAAATAACATTATGCATTGTGAAGGTCAACACTCTAGCTCAGTGGTTCCCAAACTTGAGCATTCATCAGGAGCATCATGAGGACTTCTTATAAGACAGATTCTTGTGCCTCACATATGACTGTCTGATTCTCAAGGACTGGGTGAGCCTTGAGAGTCTGCACAGCTGCTGAGTTCCCAGGCAATGTCAATGCTAATGGTCAGTGGACCAAGCTTTGTGAACTGCTACTCTAGCATTTTTGTGATCTTATGAACTCATATACTCTTCCGCATTCGAGTCCCTTCCAGTCTGGGGCTGGCAACTTTTGGCCTAGCTGTTCCTGTTTTGTGTCTGAGGCTCAAGTTCTCAATTTATTATTCCACACAATTGTTGCTACTGGTGTTTTCTGAGAAAGATTACAGCACCCTATCATCAATGATTGTTAACATTTCAAATGTGTAGAGGGCACTAATGAATTGTGTTGCTACGCTGCTGGCATAACATAAATACAGACTCTTTAGGATACTAAATACTGGATGTTCAGCCAACATGTAGATAGACTTGGTGGCACAAAGGACCTATTTCCGTGACATTTCTGTGAGGGCAACCCTGCCCTTTACTATGTGAATGTTGGGGTGGGTGCTGCTTAAGCAGGGTACTGCCTAAATGTGTGGGCAACTTCTGCAGAGTCAATGCTAGGACAAAATTATGACATTGATGCAGTTTGACTTTGGGGCCCCTTCACTCTGTGTTCAATCACTTAATACATATTTACTCATCGTTGGCATATAAGGCATTGAGCCTGATGTTTCAGGGGATACAAAAATAAATCAGATCAAATTCTTGCCTGCAATGGAATTTATAATCTGGTACAAGACATGAGATGTGAACATCCACGGGGACAGTGTGGGGCTGCTGCATTATCGGCTGTGCTCAAATGGCAGTGCATCTAATTACTAGCTATGAGAACTCAGACACTTTGTGTAATCCCTTACAACCTCAATTTCATAATAACGGACAGGTAAAATAACCCACAGGATCAACTATGACTTCATTGTGAAAGCCCATATAAACCCATATTATTTAGGGAACCTTATTCTGGGCTTTCCACAGTGTCTGGAATAGACTATGTGCTCAATAAATGTAGCAGGTTTAAAACTATCATCCTGCAAGGTAATTTTCAGTGCTTACTGTGTGTTGGATCTTGGACTTAATGTTTTTCACGTACTGCCTGGTTTAATCCTTAAAACAACCCTAATGGAATTGACCATACAAAAGTCTAGATTTTGCAGATGTGGAAGCAGAGCTTAGCGACCTTGAGTGACTTGCCCAAGATCCTGTGGCTTCCACAGACCTCAACCAGTACCCAAACTAAGGCATCACAATGTCTTCGCTCCAAGATTCGTACCCTTGTCCACCATGTATATCGTTTCTTAATAAATGCTCTAAGAGAAACAAAGTATTTGGGGGAGGTCAGAGGTAGGGCAAAAACTGTCTGAAGGGAGCTGCCAAGAAGACAAAGGCTAAACATGTGAGCTGGGACTTGAAGGACAGGGGAATTTGGCCCTATACATTTTAATCCACCCTTTGCCTGCTCTACACATTTGCTATTTTATTTTCGTTGAGTTCAGCTGTAGGGCATAAGTGAGGATTTCCTACATTAATAAGTTATATGCAGGTGAAGTTTGGGCTCCTATCTGGCCTTCTCTCCCCCAGTAGTGGACCTGGTACCCAGTGTGTCACCAAGTTCCCACTCCTTCCTCCCTCCCTTCTTCCCCTAGCCACGGCTCAACACATTTATTTATTCGATCAATGTTTGTTCAGCATTTATTTTACACCAGGCATTGTGGCAGGTGCTGACAACACAGCACTGAGTAAGGCAAGCACAAGGTCCCTGGTTCGGCGCCCATGCCCTGTGGACCAGGGGACCCACAGGTAGAGGCAGTCATCTGGCAGGCGCTGAAGGAGTCATTGTGGAGGAGACATGTAGGATGCCGTTAATTCAGGAGCTATGGGCTGAGAGCTCACTCCAGCCCTGACTGTGCCGTGTTCCACAGGGGATCCAGGAGTGAGATGTGACTCTACCTGGGAGTCAGACTAAACCTGGAAAGAATTGGTCAAGACACAGAACTGAGTAAGTGCTGTGTCTTGCTGCAGCTGAAATCACTATGATGCTAAGTCTATTCATTCAGAATCATTTGGGACCTCCTATTATTTATTTTTTGAGTCAGAGTCTCACTCTGTCACTCAGGCTGTAGTGCAGTGGCACCCTCGTGGCCATCACAGCCTCGACCTGCTGGGCTCAGGTAATCCTTCCACCTCAGCCTTCCAAGTAGCAGAACTATAAGCATGTGCTGCCACACCCAGTTAATTTTTTGATTTATTGTAGAGATGAGGGCTTACCAAGTTGCCCAGGCTGGTCTCGAACCCATGGGCTCAGGCAATCCTCTCACCTCAGCCTCCCAAAGTGCTGGGATTATAGGCATGAGCCACCACGCCTAGCCCCTTATTTTTTAAATAAGTGAGTGTGATAGGACTTTTTTTCCCCAATATGCTATTACCACCACCTCCCCAAATTTCTCTTTTTATCTCTCTCTTCCATTCTCTACTACATTCATGCAGCTACAGCTTTGTACTCAAGGAAGTACCCACTTATTACCCAAGGGAAGTGGATATTATAAAGCAGAAAACTGGGAGGAAAATTAACCTCCCTGGTTGTGGTTTCTAAAAGCCTCTGCCCTCAGAGGAAGGGTGAAGTCTCTTGGCATAACCCCAAATTTAGAGGAAACACAAAAAGTTAGGAATTTCTATCTTCTTACTACAGCAGGAAAAGGATTTCTGGGCAGGGAATGCCTTTAGTGAGGGTAGGAAGCATAAAATGACTGGAATTAAATTTTTGCCTCATTGACTGTGAATGAAGAATTAAAAAGAAAAACTAAGTTAAAGTATAGAGAAATAAAGAAGGTTAACATTTCTTGTCCAATTGTGTTTGTGGATAAGTATTAGAATCCATTGCACCAATACATGGTAAGGTTTACAATAAATTCTTTCTAGATAACTTTTTATTTCAACAGGGAAATTTAATATTATATTTACTCATTCCATTGGTATTTATTGAACATCTAGAATGTGCCAGGTAATTGACAGAGGGTAGTATGCCGTCAAACAGGATCAGACACAGAAATAGACAGAAAGTCGCTAATCAAATAGTCACACAAATACATGTGAAATAACGAGTGTGAACACTGCCACTGAGGAAGAATTCATAGAGTGTAGACAGCAAGGGGACCATTGGTGTGTCTCTGGGAAGTGATTCTCAAGTTGAGACCTGGAAATGAACAGGAGCTCCATGGGTGGGAAGAGTGGACGGAGTGGGCACTTTGGGCAGCCAGAGGCAGGACTTCAGCCCTCTGTGGTGGCAGAGACACTAGAGAATGGTGTGGGCTGGGGGGGTCTGCTCCCAGCTCCAGGGTGGCTGAAGCCATCAGGGTCTTCCAGGTCTGGTCTGCCATGTCTCCTGCTGTCTCAGTGCCTCCCCGGGGCCTCCTAGGTGGGTAAGGGTAAGCCCTCACCTTTCCCCAAATCCACCCTTGCTCCTGCATGTCTTAACCTGACAGGGACAGCCACATCCTTGCATTCTGTGTGAGCCAAGCTCTCAGCATCATCCTTTCCTCTCCCTCCTTCCACATCTCTATGGCCATTCCATCTTGACACTCCATCAATTCTGTTTCATTGGCATCTTTCCCACTACACCATTCCCACCGCCACTGCCTAGCTCAGGGTTTGCACCCTCCCTCTGGCCCTGAGCATCCATTCTTGAGAAGCCACATATTTCCCTCTCTCCAGGTTTTAATGCATATGCTTCCCTCTGCCCAGAACCCTCTTCTCCCTGTCCTCAGCTAAGGAGCTCCTATCCAACCCATGCCTCTCCTCTAAGAAATCCTCCCTGGCCACCAGTCACAAACACCATGTAGATGAGGTAGGCTTTTATTTCTTCAGGTTCACTCTAAATACTCCCTGCTCATCCCCATCAATGACCAGCTTGTTCATCTGTTGAGACCTGGGCTGTCCAACACAGGGGCCACTAATCACTGTGATGGCATCTGAGCACCTGATGTTTGGCTGGGACAGATGGAGCAGTGCTGTGTGTGTAAAACACATATCAGATTTCAGAGACTTAGGACAAAAAAAAGCAGAACAGTCACTTAGTAGGTTTTTTTTAGGTTGAAAAATGTAGTTTAATTAGAAAGTTTATTAGAGAGAGAGAGAGAGGAGAGTTACTTAGTAATTTTTTTTTTTTTTTTTTGAGTTGGAGTCTCACTCTGTCACCCAGACTGGAGTGCAGTGGCCACTCCCGGCCACCGCAGCCTCGACCTCCTGGGCTCCAACGATCCTTCCGCCTCAGCCTTCCAAGTACCTGGAACTACAGACACGGGTTACCACACCCAGCTAATTTTTTGATTTTTTGTAGAGATGAGGTCTCGCTAAGTTGCCCAGTTGGGTCTCGAACCCGCAGGCTCAGGAAATCCACTCACCTCAGCCTCCCAAAGCTCAGGATACAGGCTGAGCCACTGAACCTGGCTACTTAGTAATTTTTAATGCTGGTTACATGTGGACATGATACTATTCTGGATATATGGAGTCAAATAAAATATATTAAAATTAACTCCTCCTGTTGCCTTTTATTTTTCAAAGTGTGCCTACTTGAATATATAAAAGGCTCACATTTGTGCCTTATGTATTATAATTGGATGGTGCTGGTCTAGACCTTAAGCAACATAGGGCCGACAAACTATGACTGGTGGACCCACATCAAATCTTGTCACCTGTTTCTTGAAATAAAATTTTATTGCAACACAGCCTGACTCATTCATGTATATGTCAATAGCTGCTTTCCTCCTATTGTGGTTTTGGACCGTGAATTTTCTTTTTTTTTGTTTGTTTGTATAGTTTGGCTTATTTTCTTTCTTTTTTTTAATTATAAAGATGTGGGGTACAATTCAGGGTTAGGTATACAAACGTTGATTATGCAGGTACCCTTGTTGATGAAGTATGCCCCTCCCTCCCCTAGTAGTTTCTCTCAACTGCCAATCCCACCCCACCCCCTGACAGTTTTCCACTAGGGAATTCCAGTTTGCCAATCCCTTTCTTATAATATTATAATAATTGTTCAAGGTCCGCTTTTGAGTGAAAACATATGGTACTTTGTTGCTGTGGTAGATCACTGAGAATGAATGACTCTAAATTTATTCAAGTTTCTGTGAGGTCCATATGTTTGTCCTTTTAATAGTTGCATAATATTCCATTGTGTATATGTATCATATATATGTATCACATTTTTTTTATCCAGCCCAGCTTTGATGGGCAACATGGTTGGTTCCATATTTTTGCTATTGTGAATAGAGTTGCAACAAACATACGTGTGCAGGTATCTTTTTTGTAGAATGATTTGAGTTCCTCTGGGTATATTCCCAGTAGGGGAATTCCTGGGTCATATGGAAACTCAATTTCTAGTTTTCTTCAGAAATCACCACTCTGTCTTCCAAAGAGGTTGCACTGGTTTGCATTCCCACCAGCAGTGTAGAAGCATTAGTTTCTCTCTGCATCCTTGCCAGCATCTGTTGTTGTTTGTTTTATTAATCATGGCCGTTCTTACTGGGGTTAGGTGCTATCTCAGTGTGATTTTGATTTGCATTTCTCTGATGATGAATGAGGCACTTTTTCGTGTGTCTGTTGGCTGCCTGTATATCTTCTTTTGAGCATTGTCTATTCATGTCTTTGTGCACTTTCTAATGGGGCTGTTTATTTTTTTCCTTTCAACCCATTTGAGTTCCTTGTAGATTCTAGATGTTAGGTCTTTGTCAGATATACAGTTGGCAAATATTTTTTCCCATTCTCCCTGCTCTCTTGATGGTTTCTTTTGCTTTGCAAAAGCTTGTTAGTTTAATAAGGTCCTACTTGTCTATCTTATTTCTTAAGAGTTCTGAATAGGAATTGGTTGCCAGCTACAATTTCCATAAGGGTGTCTCCTGCGTTTTCTAAGCTTCTTATAGTTTGAGGGTTTATGTTTAGGTCTTTGATCCATTTAGAGTTAATTTTTGTGTATGGTGAGAGGTAGGGTCCTGTTTCAATCTTCTGCATGTGATCAGCCAGTTTTCCCAGAACCATTAACTGTATAGATTCTCCTCTTCCCAGTGGTTGTTGTTGGAGGCTTTGTCAACAATGACTTGGTTGAGAAATTGAGGCTTTGCTTCTGGAATCTGCTCCATTGATCTATATGCTTGTTCTTGTACCAATACCAGGCTGTTTTAATGACTGTAGCCTTAGTAAAGTTTGGAAGTGTGATACTTCCTGCTATGTTTCTTTTACTAAGGATTGTTTTGGCTATTCATGGTTGTTTATGTTTCCATATGAATTTCTGTATTGTCATTTCCAGGTCTGAAAAGAATGATGTTGGTAACTCAATGGGTATTGTGTTGATTGCCTTTGGTAGGATGGACATTTTAACAATGTTGATTCTTCCTATCCATGAGCATAGAATATTTTTCCATTTGTTTCTGTCTTCTTGAATTTCTTTGAGCAGTGTTTTGTAGTTCTCATTGTAAAGGTCTTTCACATCTTTGGTTAGGAAGATGCTGAGGTATTTCATTTTTTGGTGGCTATTGTGAATGGGATTATGCTTTTAATTTGGATCTCTGCTTGCTTGTTGTTGGTGTATAGGAATACAACTCTCTTTTGCACATTTATTTTGTACCCTGAGACTTTGCCAAAGTTCTTTATCAGTGTAAGCAGGTTTTTGACAGTTTCTCTTGGATTTTCAAGGTATAGGATCATATCATCAGTAAAGAGGGATAACTTGCCTTCCTCCTTTCCTATACTCCGTATTTCCTTCTCTAGTCTGATTCCCCAGGCTAATTGCCCATTTGGATACCCCTGATTTCCTTCTCTTGTCTAATTGCCCAAGCTAATGGCCCATTGTTCAGCACAATGTTGAACAAGAGAGGTGAGAGTGGGCAGCCTTGTCTTGCTCTAGTTTTCAGGGAAAACGTTTCAAGTTTCTGGCCATTTAGCAATATGTTAGCTGTGGGTTTGTCGTAAATGGCACTTACTATTTTGCGGTATGTTACTTCTATACCTAGGTGTTTGAGGGTTTTTATCAAGAAGGGATGCTGGATTTTATCAAAAGCTTTTTCTGAATCTAATGATAAGTCATGTGGCTCTTTTTTTTTGCATCTGTTGATGTAGTTAATTACATTTATGGTCTTGCAAATGTTGAACCAACCCTGCATCCTGGGGATGAAGCCTACTTGGTCATGAAGGATGATTTTTGAGATGTGTTTTTGGATCCAGTTTGCTAGAATCTTATTGAGGATTTTCGCATCTATGTTCATAAGGGATATTGGCATTCAGTTCTCTTTTTTTGTTGAATCTTCACCCCGTTTGGGTATCAGTGTGATGTTAGCTTTGTAAAATGATTTGGGGAGAATTCCATCTTTCTCAATTGCCTGGAATACTTTCAATAGGATTGGCATCAGCTCCTCCTTGTACATTTTGTAGAATTCTGCTGGAAAGCCATCCGATCCAGGGCTATTTTTTTGTAGGTAGTTTTTGTATGACAGAGTCAACTTCCTGGGTTGTGATTGGTCTATTTAGTGTCTCAATGTCTTCTTGTTTCAACTGGGGAGGTTGTATGATGTCAGAAAATCCTCCATTTCATTTAGGTTATCAAATTTGTTTCCATATAGGTGTACATAGTAATCACTGATAGTCTTGCATTTCTTTTGGGTCAGCTGTGATTTGATCTTTTGTATTTCTGATTGTGTTTATTTGGGTTTTTTCTCTCTTTTTCTTTGTCAACCTGGCTAGTGGGTCCATCAATCTTGTTAATTCTTTCCAAGAATGAGCTTTTTGTTTTGTTGATGTTTCCTGGAAGCTGGTCTGGAAGCTGCATAATCTCTTAGGAATTGGATGTCTGGGAAGGATTTTAATTCTCCAACACTGATGAAGCTGAGCTTGGCTGAATAGGAAATTTTTGGTTGAAATTGTTTATCTTGAGGACTTTGAATATAGGACTCCAGTCCTTTCTTGCTTGTAGTGTTTCTGCCGATAGTTCTGCTGCTGTTCTTATTGATTTTTCCCAATAGGTAGTCTGACGTTTCTCTCTTGCTGCCTTTAGGATTTTTTCTTTTGTATTACTTTGTGTAGGCAAATAACTATTTGTCTAGGGGTTGGTCTTCTCTTTTGATGTCTTGTGGAGGTAATCTGTATCTCTTGTGCTTGACTGGTCACATCTCTGGTGGGATGGAGAAAGTTTTCTTGGATTATCTCCTAGAATACTTGCTCCAAGTTGTTCTCCATTTCTCTTTCTTCTTCTGGGATACCAATCAGGTGTAGGTTCGGCCTCTTGATATAATCACACATCTCTTATAGGCTTTACTCTTTCTTTCTGGGTCTTCTTTCTATGTTTTTTACGGATCAGGTTAATTCCGTGTTTTGGTCTTCAAGTTCTGAGATTCTTTCTTCAGCTAGATTAATTCTGCTTTCCATGCTTGTCATCTTGTCATTTATTTCCTGGATGAAATTTTTTATTGCCAAAATCTCTGTTACAAGTTGTTTCAGTGTTGCATCTTGTCTTTCTTGAGTTTTATTTACTCTTTCCATCCATTCCCTAATCCCTGTTGTATCTGAGACCAGTCATTGGTGACTTCCATTGTTTGGGCACCAAGGTCTAATTTTTCAGGAGTTTTGTCTTTGGTGCATTTGAAATTGCCTGTGGTCTTCCTTTGGTTTTTCCTCATTTGTGACATATCTCTTGTTTTTCTCTTTATTTCTGTTATTCACTATCAATGAGAGAGGTTTTCTCTTCTGATGTTTGCTCAGTCCTCTATTCCCTGATCCAGGCTCTGGATTTTTTCACTGATCTCTTTGGAGTCCTTCCTTTTCCTTTTCTGGTCCTTTGTGTCATGTCTGGATATGGGTAGGTGGTGGAGCACCTGGACTCAGCACTCATCAGGTCCCTCCGAAGTTTGTGCTTTCAGGATATTTTCTCTGGGTCACAATCAGCTCCTGAGTAATTGATCCACCAGTCACAGAGATCAGGTCTGCTGCTCTGTGGTGAGCAAGTTGGAGCACTTTCCTGCCCCACCTTCAAGATAGTGGTGGGTTGTCTCTCTTGTCCTCTTCCGTGGGACTTTGCCTCTGGACTCCCTTTGCAGCCCCTGCTGCCAGTGCCCTGCCAGGTGCTGAAGTGGTGAGGCAAAGCCTGGAGCTGGTAGTCTTTCCTGCCAATGGTGAGGGAGAGCCTGGGGTGACAGTCTCTCCCAACCACTTTCACAGAAAAACTTGTTCATTCTAAAAAAACAATGGCACTCAGCTTCTGTGACCAGAAAAAAGTCAGGGGTGACGCAGAAAAGCTGCAGGACCAGTTGTTGCACTAGGGACCTGGCCACCTGCTCACAAGCCCCTGCTTAGACAGTTTCTCCCAGCATTTTCTTCCCAGGGAGCGTTTTGTTGATTTAAAAAAAAGAAAGAAAGAAAATGGTGCTTACCTTCTGCATCCCGGGAGTAGCTAGGGTCCAAGCCCAGCAACTGTGCCACAAACTGGTCCACGAGGAGAGCCCTGGCTGCCAGCTCCCTAGCTCTTGCTCAGTCAACCACTCACATGCCCACTCGTTCACCAGCATGTACACAAAATTTTCCATACACTCACTCACACCAGGATTCGCATGATCCAACTGGCTCAGCTGCCATCTTCCCCCTGACTCCTGGACCATGAATTTTAAATCATTATAACTATGCTCAAACACATTTTTATTAATCAAAATAGGAGCCACTATAATCAACACATTTTTGCCAATGAGAAACAAGTTTGTTTATTCCTATGGCATAGAAATCTGTGCTTCGAGATTTGACAAACTCTTGGAAAGCATTTTCAGATTCCTGCTGGCTGTGGAAGCATTTTTCCTGCAAAACGTTGAAGAAGTGATAGTCAATTGGCAAGCAATTATGGGAATATGGTGGATGATACAAAACTTTGTACCCCAATTCATTCAACTTTTGAAGCATTGGTTGTGTGACATGCAGTCGGGCATTGTCATGGAGAAGAATTGGGCTCTTTCTGTTGACCAGTGCCAGCTGCAGGCGTTGCAGTTTTCAGTGCATATCATTGATTTGCTGAGCATACTTCTCAGATGTAATGGTTTTGCTGGGATTCAGAAAGCTATAGTGGATCAGACCGGCAGCAGACCACCAAACAGTGACTATGCAAGTTTGGTTTTGGAAAGTGCTTTAGAGTTTCTCAGTCCAACCACTGAACTAGTCATCACCAGTTGTATACAATCCACTTTTCGTCACAATGCAGTCAAGAAATGGTTCATTGCTGTAGCATAGAATAAGAGAAGATATTTCAAAACAATGTTTTTTGGGGTGGGTCGTTCATGAGACACCCACTTATTGAGCTCTTTGATCTTCCCAATTTGCTTCAAATACCAAACAACTATAGAATGGCTGAGTTCTTCAGCAATTTCTCGTGTAGTTTTAAGAGGATCAGCTTCGATGATAGCTCTCAATTGGTCATTGTCAACTTTGGATGGCCAGCCATGATGCTCCTTATCTTTAATTCTCTCGTCTCCTTTGCAAAACTTCTTGAACCACCACTCCTCTGTATGTTGGTTAGCAGTCCCTGGGCGAGATGCATTGTTGATGTTGCAAGTTGTCTCCACTGCTTTACAACCCATTTTGAACTCGAATAAGAAAATTGTTCAAGTTTGTTTTTAGTCTAGCATCATTTCCATAGTCTAAAATAAATATAAAATAAATAGCAAGTAATAAATCATTAGCAAAAGTACATAAAGCAAAAATGCACATTAAAATGGTATGTAACATGACCACATTTATTTAAGAATGTATTCCAATATCAAAAGGCAAATATCAGTAATGCAAAAACTGCAATTACTTTTGTATGAACCTTGTACAATGGTAGAGTTGAGTAGACACGATAGAAACTATATGGCCTACAAACCTGAAATAGATACTACTTAGTCCTTTACAGAAAAGTTAGCTGCCTTCTGTTCTAGAGTGTTAATATTGTACATTACTTATCATTGTATCTCCAAGTCATGGCAGCATACCTAATGCCTGATAAACACATAATAAATATTAGCAATATTTGTTGAGGGACTACATGTCTATTTATTAGATGATTGTTGAGCAAATACAAATTTGAGAAAGTGTTGCCAAGATCATTACTAAAACTACTTTATGACCCACGGCAGTGGTGACCATGAGATCAGAACTAAAAATAGACATACAACCTGACAAGTAGGTATATACTTGGGTAATTATCATATAAAGCTTTTAAAATTAAGAATGTCCTTTAAAACTCAGAGTGGGTGGTCTGCACTGTGGTGTCCATGGAATAACTTGATTCTGGAATGGACAGAGATATTTTGATTATGCCAGAAACAAGATAGAATTTGTGTAAGTTAGAAGAATTATCTCATAGGTTGAATATTTGGAGTAAGGGCTTATGTCAGAACAACCTCCACAGTTCCACGTGTCGGTTAATCCCATGGAAATATGAATCTGATTGGTGTATATGAGAATTAATTTTTGTATCTTAAGGCTGAGAATGAGGGGTGGAAGAGAATTAAGCATATCTTCACACTTTGATCCAAATATACTCTAGTCATTTACTCTCTGCTCACAAATCTGCAGCTATTAGAAGACATGAAATCATTTCTTTTGCTCTTCTCTGTCAAATTGTTGATGAACATGATTTCACAAAATTGAAACAGCCAGAGTTACCATAGATGAGAATTGAATTTCAGGTCTTGGTTATGCAACATTATTTTATCTTGTAAGAACCAGTCATCTAAAAAAATCGTAACATTTCTCAGTGTTGGGTTGGATTTTTTATTTTTTCAGTAAAGTTATAAAGGCAACTAGATATCTTTATTTGAATAGGTAGATTCTACAGGGCTTTTCTGAAGGGAGTAAGGAAGGCAGAGAACTTTTCTTTATTGAAGCCAATTTGGGAAGCAAACAAGAGTAAAAAAAAGAATAATATTAACTGGTAATATTTGTGATCAATATAGAAAGAGAGCAGCTAAGTGTTTGATGATTTTTTACTCTAAGCTGATTCAAAGAAATGAGGAATTATAAAGTTGATAAGCTCACAGAGTTATATCTGTCCATCCATCCATCCATACACCCACCCATCTATTCATCTCCCAATAGGTACTGTTGTATTTATTAAATTACATTTATTTCATTACTATTTGTCCAGCTCTGTGGTAGATGTTATGGAAGATACACGGGAAATAAAAGGTAATTCTTATCCTTGAATATTCATAGTATGTTAAATATGAAGGTACTTTAAAGATGATGTTATTGTAATTCTACACTCTCTCTTCAAGGTAAAGAAACCATTGCTAGGTGATTTGCTAAGGTACTATTCAAAATGTTATATGGTGGGCCACATGACCTTTGCTCCTAGTCCCATAAGTTTTCTACAATATTTATTGGATAAGTCAGACATATGTATCTGCCTAAAAAGTTAACAAATAAATAATCCCAAGTCATTATATAAGCAAGCGTGTTATCATTCGATATGCCTGATCTGTGGGAAATCCAAAAATTTTCATCACTGACTGCTTGCATATCTTCTTTTGAGAAGTGTCTGTTCATGTCTCATTTTCTTTATCTGATTCATTATTGATGGGTAGCTAGGTTGGTTCCATGTTTTTACTATTGTGAAGAGTACTGTGATAAATATACCAGTGCAAGTGTCTTTTTGGTAGAATGACTTGTGCTTCTTTGGGTAGATACCCAGTAGTGGAACTGCTGGGTTGAGTGACAAATATGTTTTAAGTTCTTTGATAAATCTCCAAACTGCTTTCCACAGGGGTTAAACTAGCTTACATTCCCACCAACAGGGTATGATCATTCCCTTTTTCCTGCAATCTCACCAACCTCTGTTTTTTTTTTTTGACATTAATAATAGCCATTCTGACTGATGTGAGGTATTATCTCGTAGTGATTTTTATTTGAATTTTTCTGATTGGTGAGGTTGAGCATTTTTTCATATGTTTGCAGTTGAAGGCCATTATTCTAAGTGAATTAACTCAGAAACAGAACATGTTCTCACTTATAAAGTGGTAGCTAGACTCTGGATACACATGGACATAAGAATGGTAACAACAGATACTAGGGACTCCTAAAGTGGGGAGGAATGGCATAAGGTTGAAAAACTACATGTTGGGTACCATATGCTCACAATTTAGGTATTGGGTTCAATAGAAGGCTAAACTTCACCATCATGCAATATACCCATGTAACTAACCTGCACATATACTCCTTGAATCTAAAAAGAGAGAGAGAGAGAGGGAATATTCATTATTCAGCAAGCTAATTCAAGGCAGGGTTAAGAGCAGAGCTGAGTCAGGACTTGGACTTACAGGGAACACAGAGCCTGGTATTGTAAATGGTAGACAGAAGACAAACACAAGAAATAAATGCAAGGGAAGGGAAACTAAGCAGAAGTAAAGAAAAAAGAGAGACAATTAGGATAGAAAAGGATTTTTAAAAGTGGTGTAGATGCCCTGCCCAGAGCAGAAGGCCTTGGGGAGGAGCCACAGAAGTGAACTTGGGTTAGTGAGGTGGGAGCAGTTTACATAAGAAGGCTGAATGCCTGCAGAGACATTTTTCCTATTAGTAGGAGACTGAGTGTAAGTCAGGTTTTTGGAAAATTTATACAGTGCACTCCCACTCTAGAGAAAGAGAAAACATTCCTCAAGGACTCACCAAGGAACTCAAAGGGAAAGAAAATTCCTTTGGTAAATTAAGTAAATATTGCAGTGAGTGTATTGGGTTTCCTTTTTCAAATCTTTATATTGCACACCATTTCCCGATACTTGATCAAAATTTATAAATTTAGTGGGAAAATCTAAGTAGGAATATTTGAGAAAACAAACCCACAGAGAACTAAGATATGCATACAATTATTTTCAGAGATAGTCAATTTCTGTCCCACTGGGGTTTGGATTTTGTTTAAAGTTTTGATATATGCCTCAAATTACTGCTGATGTTGGATGAAATGCATCCTCAAACATCGCACTGTCACAGTGATGTCTACGAATCACTCAGAACACCATCACTGACAGATAGTAAATATTTTATATCTTATTGAAAAATAATATTTTCCTTGTAAAATCGAAACCATATTCCTTTAGGCTCTTCCCAAAATTCCCCCTTGAGAGACTTGAAAAATAATCATGCCTAAAACTTCATCATACAAATTTGTCAGTGAATTTTTAGGGTAAGAGTTTTCAGTTTGAACTTTACCTCCCATGGATTTTGGGTACCAGATTCTCTTCTCCATCATCACCATGTACCCCTATTGCACACACATGTGAAATTTGTGTGAAAAAAGAGCCTGTAGATGTCTACTTTCATTTAGTTTTTTTTTTTGGTAAGGAGAAAATCAATATCTATTATAGTATTGCCAACTTATAACTATTTCTTCAACTCCATCTTTACTAGTTTGCAAAAGATGACCAGTTGCTATGACCAGGCTTTTTCAACTGCACAACAATTTCTGCCTTTATTTGCATAACTAACTTGCTTTTCAGTGAAAGGGGTGACGTGAACAGAGAAAATCCAGGGGTTCACTGTTGCTGTTACTGACATGGTGAGGCCAGATGGTGTGAACATCTCCTGAAGCTTGGCTTGAGGGATCAGCTACATTAACATCTCTTTAAACACTCTTTCTCATTCTTTTTCAAGGACCTGATAGTTTATGGAAGAAAAGAGATATTAACAAATGACTTGTGCCGTTGGAGAAAGGCAATCAAGTACCCTGAACATGCAGGATGTGCTCCATTTCCTGATAGAGAAGGTTGACTACTACACTCCTCTGAAAATAAACAAGTGTGTTTTGGTTAGACTGTAGTCTAACCACTCTCATCATTTTCAGATCTTCTGGATAGATGATGTTATGGATAGCATATGGGACCACAGGTGTGGGAAGTGGGCACTCACTTTGTTGGTTGTGGGATGTGCTGGAGGACATCGTAGACTCTCTGAAAGCAATTTGGTAATATGCTCCAGGAAGGCTTTGTGCATCTTATTTACTACTTTATCCCTAAAGTCTAGAATACAAACTGAGCAAGTGAATAAATGTCAAAATCTTTAAAATTTTGCACATGCTTTAATGCACAAATTCTAAGACTTGAAAAAATCATCTTGAAGCTACCATAAGGTTTAGCTGTAAGAATATATGTTATATTATTATTTATAATACCAAATGCTTGCAGTGGCTCATTTGGGCTTATCAGTATAGGCTTGAATAAAAATTATATAACATTCCTATCATGGATTATTAGGCAGCTATGAATGCTGATGTTGCACAAAAATATATAAATGATACAGAAAGATATAAGAGACTGGCTTATGAGTAGGTCATAAAACAGTGCATAGAGTATTAATCCATTGTTATAAGATGATCAAATACAAATTTTTTAAAGGTTGTCAAAGAATAAAGTTTACCAGAGGCTCAGGCACTGCCTCAAATACCAAAAAATTCTGAAATATCTGTGGCTAAAACAATAAGATTTGTGCTATGTGCTTTGGTGAACCATCAAGGCAGCTTCACTCAGCACAGCTGCTCAGGATCCCAGGTTGAAGACAGGATCAAATGAACACTGGTCACAGGGCCACGTAGGGAAGAGCTCTGGAAAGGTTCATACGGGAACCAAATGCTCTAACCTGGAAGTAAAACATCAGTTCTGCTCACAACTCATTGGTCAGATCTAGTCATATGTCCCATCCATCCAAAAGGGAGCAAGAAATTATAATCCTTCCATGTAACTGGGAATGAGAGAATTAGAAATATTTTGTGAGCAACACTCAGGATATCACCAATGGTCAATATTCAACGTACTTAGTTGTCCCTAGAGAAACAACTCCAAAGTCTTATCCAATCAAGGCACAAAACTCTAATTCCATAACTTCTGTGTGGTGACCAAGTTATCTCTTTACCAAGTCTGGATATGGCTTCTTTTGATCTTCAAACCAACTGAAATACAACAGATTATCTCCTCCCCTTATACCAAGTACAGAATGGTAGAATAGGGGCAAAGTGTCTGTAACATTTCCTTTGGAAAGAAGTGACTGGTTCATATTACTTGACAAAGAAAGTTTCTCGATTAGGTTCTGATTTGGTTTCTGAATTCGGTTCTCCAGAACCCCTGGGTAGGGGTACCCAGTCCATTGTTATTTATGGCTCTTGATATTGCCCTTTGGGGGTCATTCCTCTTCTATTTTTTGCCCTTGATACATCTGAAGAGTAAACTGTAGGATGTGTTGTTCTTCAAGAATGAGATGCTTTCTTAGCCTCAGGTTGCTCATAGAATTTCACAAACCTAACTCTTGTTAACATTTCTGTGTTTAGATTACACAAAACTCTCACAAACTTTTTCAGAAGGTTCATTGTTTCTTTGGCTATACAACTTTCTCAAGAATTTAATCAGTTTTTTTTTTTTTTTAATAACTGATTCCGGCCAAATCCTTGTGCCAATAACTACAAACACAGTTCTTTTTTGAGACATACCTCTTTTGGTTTCATCTGAGCTGTAGGTATCTTAAGCCAACCAAGCTTCAGTAAAGAGTAACACTTTAGTCTTCTTTATTTGGGTCATTTTCTCAAAATGAAAGGCTAAACTGGTGCCATCTTAATCCATTTAAAAGTTTAAAAATTGGTGTGAAAACCATACTCTTGATTTATTTCTTGAAGCAAGGCTGTGTTCTAATCAGTCTTTCACCAACTGATAAGAAACAATTGCCTTTTCCTAGTCCTTCCAGTCTCTGAATTTTCCAGATTATCTCTTTCATCTTTCATACTTTCTTCCAGTTAATTCTGTTTTTAAATCATTGTTTTATTGTAGTATTTTGTCAAATGCAGCCAACAGCAATCAGCACTTGCTATAAAAGTTCTGTTTTTCAATTATTTCCTCTAAAGATATAAGTTCACAAAGTACATTACCTTCAAGTTTTCACAGGTGACAATTTTACAGAATACTTTATGTATAACAGATTTCTGTCTTTCCAGCTGCAACTAAAGATTCCTTGCTACCTGCTACTTGACCACTGACTGAGTCATATCACAGACTTTACATATTTGATACAGTATTATTCCAATTCTAGTTATTTTTTTTTATCTGACCAGGAAAAGACTTAGTCTTCAGTTTTATGGGTCCCTGAAATTTGATTGTCATCACATGATTTTTGTCACAGGCAACTGGAATACACATTTAAGCTTCTAAGGTATTATAGATAAAAGTGATGACTTGTTAGTTTAAAATAGAAAGTTCACTGAAGTGACTATAATATCTGTTTTCTGAGTAGAACATATTATCCCCTGGGTCAAGGAACAAACCAGTCTTTTAATTGGAATACTTTTTGATGAGTAAGCAATGCATTACTTGATCCTGAGTGACACCACGGTGAGTTAATTCACCCAATCTCTGTGGAACCTCAACCTCCCTGTGGTATGAGAGAGCCCAGCTGATCACTGATGGGTACACTTTCTCTTGAACAGGGCTGTCTTGTGTAGCTTATGTCTAGAGAGAGACAACAAGCAACGAACACAAAAGAACACGTTTCGTACAATGTGAGTCTTTGTAAAATAATAAAGCTGATTGATGGTCTGTAGTGAAAATTAGGGGAGGGGGTGGAGGAAGATATTTTTGCTAGAATGGCCAGGGAATACCATTCTAACGTAGTGCCATTTGAGCTGAGGTTCAAATGAGGGGAAAGAAGACATCAAAGATAATCTGAGGAAAGAGACTTCTATGCAGAAAGAGTAGCAGGTAGAAAAGGCCAGAGGCATGAATGAGCTCAGTGTGTTGAGAGGATGGAGGGGAGGCTGGGAGGATGTGAGGAGAGTGTGCTGTATGTCCCAGAGGTTGGCAAGAGGGGGGTTCCTAGGCACAGCATTCTTGGTTATATTAAGTTTCTGCTTTACTCTAAGCCCAGTGGAACCACGGGATGCTTTTAAGCAATGGATTGATTTAGTCTGATTTACGCTCTGAAAAGCTCATGCTGACTGGCTACTGTGTGGAGAATGATGCCAGCAGGGGAAGAGTGGAAGCAGCCCACTGCTGCCCAGTGGGGAGATAGTGGTCACTTGGATCAGGGTTGTAGCAATAGAAATGGAGAGGGGTGGAGGGATCTTGACTATATTTTGGAAATAAGAGGAGGTAAGATTTCAGATAGACTGGATATGGGAGGTAAAGAAAGAAAATAAGGGTCACTTTTAGTTTTTGGACCCAAGAAGTTGGTGGTGCCATTAACTGAGTTAAAGAAGACAGCTGTGGGCAAATCAAGAATTTTATTTTGGACATACTGAAGTTGAGACATCTATTAGCTCAGAGGGGGTGTCAAGTAGGCAGTTGGATATATAAATCTACAGCCCAGGGGAGTGGTAAGAGCTGGAGATAGAGATTTATGAGTCATCAGAACAAAAAAATGTTATTTCAAGCTATAGAAGAGGATGAGATCACCTAGAGAAGGAATTTGGAGAGAAAGGAGAATGGAGGACACAGTTAAGGGTTAGTAGAGAAGGAGGAACTAGAAATGGAGCCTCAGAAGGAGCAAGCTTAAGGTTAGAAGAAAATCAGATGAGCTTTTGCAAGAAGAAAGTCAAATGCTGAAAAATGAGTAGTGTCCTATTCCATTTTCTGGAATAATTTGGATTATTTTCCCCAAACACCCACAATGCCATGTCCCTCCTTTTAACATTTAATCCTACTGGAAAGAAGGTTAATTACAGCACAGCAATTGTCCATATTATTTTTATCTTTTGCTCTGTTATATCAGGAAGTAGATGAAATGGCATCTTGACAGACCAGGAGGGTCTTGGATCTATCCTTCAACATGGGCATTACTGATACTAACGTCACCACCACTTGCTACGAGAATATGGTAAAGTCACATGAGCTCATGTCCTCATTTGTTATCTGGAGATGACCAGATTACAGGCTTGTTGTGGGAATTAATTAATGTAATGTATACACAGCACTAAGCTCAGCACCTGGCAAAAGGTACATATATCACAAAGGGTGGTCTATTCCGCCTCCCCCCCACAGGTAATGAGTGGCTGAGTATGGAAATGGATTACTAAGTAATCTCAAGAAAATGAGTTGGTTCACTGTTTAGAGCTATGTTGGAGAGATAATGACAATGTATTATATTGCTCTAGGTTGGAAGTTAAGCATTCGACCAATAGAGAAACACCCCACTATTGCTCCTGTACTATCTAACAAATACTCTACCTCTCGTCTCTTTCAGAGTCAGGGTGTGTGGCACTCAAGTCATGTTTTAAGGGATGGGTCATCAGAGATAGAAGCAGAACCCTGTGCTTCTCTGGTGAGGCCTGTCTTTGAAATTGGAGCACCAGGCTGCGCGTGGACAGATGGGATGGAGAACAGGGTCCTTGCACAGCTGAGAGAGGGTGACGAACTCTGCCGAAATAAGCAAGCATCTCCCCGCCCTGGGAAGCCCACAAGCCTATCTTATTCTTCGAAGCACAAGAGAGTGGGTCAGAGATATAATTGAGCAAGTGTCTCAGATTCATTTTCCAGAAAATGAGGCCGTCAGCCCTCACTGCTCTGTGGAGGCTTTTGTTAAGCATAACAATTCCTCTGAAAATGTTACAGTTCCCCTGTGGTCCTGCTGTGCTGGTTTCTTCTCTGTGGAGGCAGTTGGGTGGTCGTGGCTGCTCAGCAGTAGGGTAGGGGAAAGACATCCACACCCTTTTTCCAAACTAACACTACCACTCTCTCCAAGGGCACCCACGAGAGTCTGGAGATGGTACCCTTATCACACCCCTCATCCAACAAACATGCCTATTTTTCAGTTCAGATTGACCCTAAAGTTTAATTATTCCTTAAGTGGAGTCATCATTTTGGACTAATTATTTAAAAAGGTAGTACACCACCTGTGGAATACACTACCTCATTTTGAATCTTAATTCCATTATAAAATCTCTGTGCAATTGATGACATTGGTTAATCTCTCCTAATCCTCAATTTCCTCATCTGTAGAATGGGAGCAATGATTGTTGCATAGCACATTGTATAGCTTAATAAAATAATCTGTAAAAGGCTAATTTAGCACTATTAACTCCTTCGTAAGTGTTGTTGGGATATTTTATCTGTTATGCAAGAACATGGAGAAGCTCATGTAACAGCCTTTTCTGTACTGCTCTTGTCACCAGTGGTAGTTTACATGTCCCTGGTGGTTTAAAAGCCTTTATTCCACCCGCTCTGATGTGTTAAAGAAAGAAATGCCTGGTTAGGAGGATCCAGGAATCAAGCTACATGATATAGGAGAGGATAATGACACCTCCTCTACTTTTATATTTATGAGAACATTCAGCCCATCAAGCAAAATGTCAGCACAGAGCTGGAGTCATTTAACTGAGTATGTTTATCTTTAGAGTGTTTTCATTTACATGCCATAGAAACCATGACAGAAACTGGCTTCAATAGTGAGAAATTGGGAAGAGAAAACCAAACACTGAATGTTCTTACTTATAAGTGGGAGCCAAACTAAGGATATGCAAACATAGAGAATGGTAAAATGGACACAGGAGAATCAGAAGTGGGGGATATGGGGAGGAGGGAAAAAAAAATCACCTGTTGGCTACAGTGTGCACAGGTGGGCGAGTACACTTAAAGCCCAGACCAAAACTATTTGCAACCCCCAAAGCTATTGAAATAAAAAAATTTAAAAAATAAGAAATTATATCCCACAAAGCTGAAGGGTAGGACCACTCCCCTCCATGTTCTCAGAGAGCCAGTGTGTCCATGCCATCTTCAAACACCGTCCTTGCCTTCAGTCTTTTCCGCCTGGTCACAAAACAGAATTAGAATCCCAGCCAACCACTTTCAGACACGATTGTGTACAGAGAAAGAAGGGCCACTTTTTCCTTATGTTTTCTCCTTACAGGATCCCACTGATGACTAGAAGACATGGCTGGCATCTGCCAACCTCCTGGACAATTCCTACACTTGTCCTTTATAGGACAGCTTCCCTAGGCATGTAGATGGTTGTAAAGGTTCAGCATAAATTAGTTCAATGACTCACCAGTCCAGTCCACTGAGGGTCCCCCATCTTTGTCCCACTTCTTCCACTGAGGTAGTTAGACATTTTAAAATCTGTTACTTGCAGAACCTCATTCCTGTTTCCGTTTTGTTAAAAATCAATGTGAGTTATCTGTCACAGACAACAAAAAGGACTCCTGCTGATTTAAGCAGAAGATAAATTTATTTTAAAATGTACTAAATAGTTCCAGAATGATCTTGAATTTTCTTTTGCTATAAGAGCATTATTGAGACAATTGACAAATTCTGAATAAGTCTCACTGATTAGATAATAGTACTGTATCCATATTAATTTTATGACTTTGAAAGTTGTGCCATGTCTAAATAATAGAATTTCTTTTCAGTAAATATCCAATGTCATTTTAAGGAAAAGGCATCACGTCTACAGTGTACTATTAAACAGTTTAGCAAAATTACACAGAAAGAGAGGGAGAAAGGAGGACAGGGAGTGGGAGTTGGGAGGAGGAAGAGGAGGAAGCAGAGGAAGAGAAAGGGGATCGGGGAAAGAGGAGGAGGAGGATGACCATGTAGAATAATATTAACATTAGAAATCCGGCTGAAAGGATATGTAGGAATTTTTTGAACTACTCTTGTAACTTATGTGTATGTTTAAATTATGTCAAAATTAAAAAAAAAACATTTAATAACACAAAAAGATGAAAGGTAAGATTGCCATAATGCATCAGTGCCAAAAGCTTGCTTTAACAGCTCTCCAAAGACAGTGAGGAGATGCCTAGTGAACAGCTCAAGAGTGGAAGAGATTGCAGGAGATCTAAGCTGGAAGACATCAGAACAGGAAGCCACAGTTCAGACACACCTTGGAGCCAAGCCCTCTGGAAAACACTGCTCCCAGCAGGATGTGTTCCCCTTGCAGCCTGTGTTGCTGCGGTGGGTGTTCCCCATCTCCAAAACCAAGGGTGATCCCTCCATTTCCATCCCCATGGTGCTGTGGGTTCCCCCATCTCCATCCTCATGGGTGCTGTGGGTGCCCACCCCATCTCCACTGGTGCTATGAGTATCTCCCACCCACTTCCTGGATGCCTTGGCTGCTCTGGATGACAGCTCTGTTTATGACTCTCACCCCTGCCAGGGGCTCTTCTCTAGGACCTCTGTTCTGTAGCTTCATCTGGGTACAGAAATCAGGTTGTGAGAGTGCAAGCTGTGGATCTGTACCCAGGTGCAAGGGCCTCTTGTGACATGAGTATCAGGGGTCATTTATCTTCAGAGGGACACATGAGTTCTGCTTTGCCCACAGAGGAGGGATTCTCCAAAGAGGAAGGGTTGCAGAGACCGCAGAACCCCCAAGAATGACACATGATCATGACAGACAAGTATGTGCAGTTCCCTCTCTTAGGATGTCAAAATACACCCTGGGTTTTGCACCGCTAAAGGCAAGAGTGAAGGTAGCATGTATTTCCCTCAACTTGAAAGGAATAAAGAGCTCACAGATGTCGGATTCACTCTTACTAATAATCGTAGTGGGGTTAATATGGAAGGAATTATTCCTGATGAGGCTTAACCACTTTCTGACATCACACAGGGAACTGGAACCCTTCGTTTTTCCCTGGAGTGATTTTATTCTGAATATTCCTCATTCTGGCATTGATATACTTTTTTGTTCCTTTTCACACACTTTCTAAAGTTTTTCCCTTCTCAAAAAGAAAACAGCTTTCTTTTTGTAAAACTGTCAAATGTATTTGACATGAGGCTGACATTTTTGTTTCAGAAGATACTCAACTGCCCTTGGCTCTGGGACCCTCCTCAGTGTATTGCAGGGAATCAACATACTTTTGTTTGTTACCCAAATTTTGTTTTATTAACTAATATAAGTATAATGGTTTAATATTAAGGTCTTACTCTGGCCTAGTAGTGCAGGTGCTGTTTGTAGTTTAACATTAAGAATGCCCCCCCTTTTGGTCTTTTTTGCCTATCAGTAAAGAAAGGCTCATGTCTTAGTGAAGAAACACACACACACACACACACACACACACACATACACACACACACATATCCCAGTGTTATATAACTCTTAAGGACAAAATATTTTATTTTTATATATGTTCTTCATAAAAATGATTAGAAGAAACCGGGTTCAGAGGCTCAGCCTGTAATCCCGCGCCTTTGGGAGGCTGAGGTGAGTGGATTGCCTGAGCCCACAGGTTCGAGACCCACCTGGGCAGCGAGACCTCATCTTTACAATAAATCAAAAAATCAGCCGGGCTGGTAGTGCATGCCTGTAATTCCGGCTACTCGGAAGGCTGAGGCGGAAGGATCGCCGAAGCCAGCAGGTCGAGGCTGCGGTGGCCGGGAGCGGCCACTGCACTCCAGTCTGGGCGACAGAGTGAGACTCCAACTCAAAAAAAAAAAAAAATGATTAGAAGAAAGCAGCAGCAAGATATGAGAAACTGTACTCTAAAGGTATGTGACATCAGGTTGGAACTGTTATATTACTTGACTGTCAAAAGTTTTTTGGAGGAGTTGAGGAAATTTTGCAGTTTTGTTTGGCAGGCAGATCTGAGATGGATGTAACAGGCCTTTGGTGGTGCTGACCTGCTTGTGAGAGAGGAGTGATGGAGGGGGAGGGAGCGAAGGGGAGAAAGATGCCTTACTTCCACTCCTTGAGGGTTAATTTGGGTGGACAGTCTGAATTATGAGACGTATTGGCAGAAAGTGAGTATCGTCTGAGAGGATTACTGTAAAATGTTCTAGCTGGGGACTGCTCCAAGAACCACTCATCGATTACAGATAGTACCAGGGTGGCAGCAGGAGCACCCTTGTGGGCTTCTGCCCAGGAAATTGGAAAAAGTCTGTTATCTCTGACCTCTCCCTCCAGGGGTGACTCTTCTTACCTAAGGACTCAAGTGTTCATCAAACACCTGCCACTCAGAGCAGCATATCCATTACTAAGCAATGCCCAGTGCAGAACAGTGACATTAGATTGCCTTGGAAATGATAAAGACCAACTTTGTCTTTGTCAACCCTCTGAGTGATTCTGTGGTCTCTGGACATAGATGAAAGGATTCTGGGTCCCAGAATCACATTAGGGTTAGGCAAAATTCCAGATTTTCCCAGAGTCACGTTGGCCATAAGTGCTGTTTCTTTGAGACAGAAAGTAAGATGACATGCATGTACTTGCATGGTGGGACTTGGTAGGCAAAGTGAGCCCATCTAGGGATAAGAGGATTGGTGCCATTGGACCCTGGATGCCAACTAGGCAAATGAAAAGACTTTAGGACATGCATGAGAATACCCAAAGTGTAAGCAAAACTTTGCATATTTACTTATGAGCATTCATTTTTCTGTGAAACATGCCTACTTCCTACCAAAGGGATTTGGAGCCTGGAAAGTTTTGGAAACACTGTTCCATCATGAATGGCACAAATTCCTCTGAATCAAGGATGTCTCTGGCCTTAGACAAATCTCGTTAGAGGGCAGAGCAGAAAGTCAGCTTCAGTGCTCCCTGTAAGGAAAATCAAAAAATCACCATAGTAAGCTGATAAGGTGTAAATTCACCTCACTCCTGCTGGACATTGCCCTTGAGGGAAATTAAAAACTGAAAATCTTTTGACACATCTTGTGAGCGGCTGTGTGGTCTTAACTAAAATTCCAGAATAAAGTGGTACATACAACCTTAGGTACCCCAAAGACCTGGCTTTGTTTCTGAAATGAAGTCACATTTAAAGAACTACGGTTGATTAACCTAAAATAGTTTTTCTATTTTTCATATTTTTTTTAGATTCAAGGGGTACACATGTATGTTTGTTACATGGACATATTGTGTAGTGGTGGGGATAGGGTCTCGGGTGGCCCATTCCTCAGATAGTGAACATTGTACTCAATAGGTTATTTTTGAATCCTAACCTCTTTACCTGCCTCCCTGCTTATTGGTGTCCCAGTGTCCATTATTTCCATCTTTGTGACCATTTAGCTCCTTCATATGAGTGAGAGCATGCTGCGTTTGGTTTTCTGGTTCTGAGTCAGTTCTCTTAGCATGGTGATCTCCAGTTCCATCCATGTTGCTGCAAAGGACATGATTTCACTCCTTTTTATGGCCGCACAGTATTTCATGGTGTATATATTCCACTTTTTTTTCCTCCAGTGAATCACTGGTAAGCACTTAGGTTGGTTCCATGGTTTTGGTATTGTGAATAGTGCTGCAGCGAGCAGACTGATTTCTTTTCCTTTGGGTAGTAGGATTGCGGAGGTAAATCACAGGTTTTCAAAAGTTTTTATTCACATCTCTCATAAGAATGAGAGACAATCCATGTTGTGTATTATTCCTCACAGTTTCCCCTAAACATCTATCCCCTCGTCCCCTCGTTCCCTCCCCCTCATCCCTTCCCCTCATCCCCTCACCGGGTGCCTGCTCTAGAACCCTCTGTGGTCCCCTGCAGGATCTCATTCTGCCCCCAGCCTGCTGGTTTCTTGCTCTCTGGACTCCTCCCTGTAGCACCACTCTTCACCAGGCAGATCCGTCTGTTTGATTTGGCCTTTCCTTCCTCCTGCTCTGTCTGGGCCTAGCCCTCTCCTCTCCCTGCACAGATTCTGTTGTCACAGTGTGCTAGTGACTGGACTGGAGAGATGCCTCTTAAGGAGCAGTAGAAGAGAGGAGAGAGCAGGAAACCTCTCCTGGGTCATGTTCGGCCTGCACATGGCGTGGTGAACGAGAAGAGAGTGGTTTATTCAACCTGTTAATATGCCTCCCAGGTGGTTTTCTGATTTGGAAAACCACAGAAGAAACTGAAATGTTTCATGCTTTCCAGAATTTAAAAAAAAAATATTCTTCAAATAGTGGGAATAAATTTGGGAATAAATCTGATTCTAGATGTAGTTTTTATTGACATAAAATCAGTTTCTCAGACAACTGAATAACACATGCTCTTCCCAATAAGTGGGAGTTAACACTGACCACACATGGCACAAGGATGGCACAGCAGACACGGGGGACACCACAGGGGGCAGGGAGGGAGAGGGTGAGGGTTGAAAAACCACCCTTGGGATACCATCCCCATCATCTGGGTGATGAGCTCCATAGATGCCCAAACTTTATCATCACACAATACACTCAAATAGAAATTCTGCACATGTACCCCTTGAATATCAAGGTAAAATAAAATTAAAAATGTTTTTAATTTTTATTATTTTTAAAAAATTATATTTTAAAGATGTGGGGTATAATTCAGGGTTAGGTATACAAATGTTCATTATGCAGTTACCCTTGTTGATGAGGTGATCCCCGCTCTGCTCCCCTGGCAGTTTCCCGCTACTGCCAATTCCTTTCTTATAGTATTACAACATTGTTCAAGGTCCGCTTATGAGTGAGAGCATGTGATAATCAGTTCCTTGTTTCTGTGCTATATCACTCAGTATTATAGATGCTAAATCCATCCAAGTTGCTGGCAAGTTCATAATTTTGTCCTTGTTTATAGCTGTGCAATATTCTATTGTGTATATGTACCACATTTTTAAAAATTTAGTCCTCTTTTGATGGGCAGCATGGTTGGTTCCATGTTTTTGCTATTGTGAATAATGCTGCAATAAACATGTGTGTGTAGTTATCTTTTTCATAGAGTGATTTGAGTTTCTCCAGGTATATTCCCAGTAGAGGGATTGAGGGGTCATATGGAAGGTCGATTTTCAGATCTTTTAGGAATCGCCAAACTATTTCCCACAGAGGTTATACTAGTTTACAGTCCCACCAACAGTGTAGAAGTGTTCCCTTTTCCCTGCATCCTCTTCAGCATCTGTTGTTTTTTGAGTTATTGCTGATGGCCATACTGATTGGAGTTAGGTGGTATGTCAGTGTGGTTTTAATTTGCTTTTCTTTGATGACTGGTGAGGCTGAGCATTTTTAACGTATCTGTTGGCTTCTCATATGTCTTCTTTTGAGAAGTGTTTGTTTGCATATTTTACCCACTTTGTAATGGGCTTTTTTTTTTTTTTTTTGGCACGTTTGAGTTCCTTATAGATCCTAGATGTTAGGCCTTTGTCAGATATACAGTAGGCAAATATTTTTTTCCCAGTCAATGGGCAGTCTCCCTGCTCTCTTGATGGTTTATTTGACTTTGCAGAAGCTTGCCAGTGTGATGAAGTCCCACTAGTCTATCTTATCTCTTATGGCATGGGCATTTGGATTTTGATCAGGAATTGGTTACCAGTTCCAATTTCCATAAGGGTGTCTCCTGCATTTTCTAAGGTTCTTATAGTTTGAGATTTTATGTTTAGGTCTTTGATTCATTTAGAGGAATAATATTATGATATTGAGATGCAGAAATGTGTGTGACTTGGTAATGGACCTACAAAATAAAGTATTTGAAATGATTGCAAACTAAATAGATATATAAAATGAAATAAAGCAAAATCAGTTTCCTTCCAGCCCCACTCAGACCTGATGGGCTTTCTCAAATCTCTCCACCTGCACTGGGTAGTAAGCGAGTGCTGGTGAAACAGAGACAGACTCACCCCAGCTTCCAAGGACACTGACCGGTGGACAGAGAGGTCAATAGGGATGCAGTGTGTGAAGGTAGATGCACCATGAGATATGTCTTTTGGGCGATGGGAACTATAATTGTGTCTACACTTGCCTGGATCTGGTATTTACATGTGTCCATGAGAGATGAGCCTTAAGCAAACTTCTGGAAAATGAATATGCCTCTGGCTAAGGTGAGAGTGCAGGCTATGTGGAGGGCACACAAAAGGTAAAAAAACATAAATGTGAATGATGGAGAAGAGAAAAATGGAAACTGTGTGGCTGGCCAAGTGTCTTGAGTGCACATGGGAAGGGATTTTGGCTTTCCTCCTGGGGAGTTCTGAAGCTGTGAATCTGTCTTCCACAGCCACTGCTACAGTGGCTTTTGGGTAGCTGGGCTAACTGGGCAGGTACACAGTGTACTGTCTGGGGTTCACCTTTCTCTTCTTCCTGTGAGTAGAGTGCCACTGCACAGGCTACCTAAACTCTCCATGCATCAACTGTCTGGTCTATTAAATGAGGATAATATCATCTCCTTCACAGGTTACAATGAAGATGTAATTAATCTGTGTAAGACATTTAGAATTGTGCCTGGCATAGGTATTAAGAATACACAAACATGAACTCTGTGCTTTCAAATGTCAATACATGGAATATTCTTTGACATTCTAAAATGTGATCTTTTAACAATGTTGGCCTCGAGGGTGGATTGTGGGATCAGGCACCTCTCAATACACTGCAGGATGAATAGTGTCAAGGATTTTTCATCCTACTTGGGAACGTCATGACACCCAGTAGTATCTAAAGATAGTTGAGAATGAAGCCATCATCAAGTACTAACATCTTGGTGTAAATAAAATTATCAAAGCCAGGAGCATGGCCCTGAGAAAATGGGTTCCAAATCTGGGAAGAAGAGAGCACAGAATGGGAAATAAAAGGAAAAAATGAAACTGATCTGTAACATAGCGTACGATTTAAACCTTGTTCATGGTATAATTTTTTTTTTTTTTGAGTTGGAGTCTCACTCTGTCGCCCAGACTGGAGTGCAGTGGCTGCTCCCGGCCACTGCAGCCTCGACCTGCTGGGCTCCGGCAATCCTTCCGCCTCAGTCTTCCAAGTAGCTGGAACTACAGGCACGCGCTACCACACCCGGCTAATTTTTTGATTTATTGTAGAGATGAGGTCTCGCTGTCCAGGCGGATCTCGAACCTGCGGGCTCAGGCAATCCACTCACCTCAGCCTCCCAAAGGCGCGGGATTACAGGCTGAGCCACCGAGCCCGGCCATGGTATAATTTTTATGCTTATTGTTTACAAAAACACCTTCACATGTTAGAGGTGATAGAGGTTAGACAGAGACTTTTTTACTATGATGATTACTTTCGTGTTAAGAAAACCCAGGAACAGAGACAAACGTGCGCCTTTTGTTTTACCACTCCTTCTCCCATCCTCCACAGCTCCCTCCACCATGTTATTTTTGAGAAAGGAAGAAAAGTCTAAAATCCACTCTGGGGAGTTACATAGCGTTTAGAAGTACACTTGTCATGTTTATCAAAAAGTTACAGTCATTGGTAGCATCACTCAGGCAGCGTCTGCTGCCTAGGCTGGGAGCTTGATGTTTGAGATGCATGTGTTACTTGTGCTCGCAGGCCAGCCTGTTAACAAGACTTTAGCATTGTCACCTCATGTTTATAGACACATAGCAACAAGAAAGGCCAGAGAAATGGACTTGGAATTTATGCGAGGACTATTTTTATAGCCTGTACTGTGTGTAGAGTCACCGTGGAGTGACTCAGAGCTTGCAGACAAGTTGGGGGAGGTGGGAACAGCACACATAAAAGGTTAAATGAAAACAAAATGAAGAGGTGAAAAAATGAAATACAGGAAAATATCTTTTGGGACCATGATGGAAGTGGAAAAGATTGACTATCAAATAAGTGGACAAGAGCGGCTGACAGAGCACCTCACAGCCTTGATTTCCACTTGAAAACCCATAAGCAGCCAGTCCCGTGTGACGCCTTGCTGTGAATAAGCGTGTGTAGGGGAAAGAGCTCAAGAAGGGAGTGCCAGGTGGAGACCGCAGAGCATAAGCCCTATGAGTTCAGGGACAAGCTCAAATTACTTGCTGAGTCCTAGGTCTTAGTATGACACATAGTAGGTGCTCAGTAAGTATTTGCTCAGTCAGTGAATGAACAGATGGGTAGATGAATGCCAGAGACCATCCTAAGACTGAAAAAGACACTGTAATGTGTTCCAAAGTGTAAACAGTGCCTTTTCTTTTTTGTATACTTGGCATGTAGCACACAGTAGGTGGTCGATACATTGGAAAGAAAGTAGGAATTAGTCAATATCATAGAGTCATAGGACTGGAAAGAAATTTGTGCGGTCATCGGTCACTCTTGAAAGCCTCAAGGAAAAGATATGAAGGAGTCTACTAGAAAGAAGCAAATGGCCACAGTTTGATAATGGATCCTGACCCAAAGTCAATTTGAGCCCTGGCTTTTCCGATTTCTTTTTCTGTGACCTTGTACAAGTGGCTCTACTAGTTGGGCTTCAGTTTTCACACCTCCTTAAGGAGGGTAAGAAATTATTATGCTACAAAAGTCGTGGACCCAACCTAAGTGCCCATCAACAGCGAAAATGTGATGCAATACACCATGGAATACTACACAGCCATAAAAAGGAACGAAATTAGTCATGTCCTTTGCAGCAACATGCATAAACCAATGTGAACCAATGAACCTATGTGAACCAACTCAGCAATAGAAAACTAAGCACCACGTGTTCTCATTTTTATGTAGGAGTGAAACAATAGGGATTATGGACATGAAGATGGAAGTAGTAGACATTGGGGACTTCAACGAGGAGGAGGCAGGGGGTCTAGTGAGGGCTCAAAAACGACCTATGGGAAGCCATGTTCACTATTTGGGGAATGGGGACCCCTGAAGTCAAATCCCTATCAGGATGCAATAGACCATGTAACAAACATGCACTTATACAACCTGAATTTAAAATTTAAAAATAAAAAATAAAATAAAATAAATTATTATGCTAGAGAATGTATATAAAGATAAAGTAAGATAGTATATTAAAACATGCCTAATAGTTCATAACTGTTTTATAAAGAAAGAAATTCCTAAAATATGTTGAGCTATTAAATGTTAATAACTATGAGAAGGAAAGATTTTCTCTGGAATCTTTCAGAAAGAGAAATGCTAACCAAAATTACATGCATCTTTTCTTAATTTATGGAAAACTCCAGTATTTTTATGGGTTACATGTCTTGGAGGATTTTGCATAGTAGGGAAATTGCTTTAAAAATAATGTAACATGGTAGTGTAAATGATTTGTCAACAAGCTGTCATGTTGTGGCACCAAAATCCTCCAATATTTAATTAAAAACTCCAACAACTCAAAATTCAAGACATGTTAAGAACATTAATTGGGGGTATAGACTAGCTGTTGAAGGACTTGGGGTGTCAGCTCCAAAGTCAAGTGTTCTCTCCTGGTTCATGTTATGGAGAAGGCTTTAAAAGAGTGGATTCAATTGCTGTAATAGATGTCAATGGTTGCAGCAGGAAGTGTAGACATTACTGTCTAATTTGGGTGTGCTGCCTCTGTCTGAGCTCCAGGATAGGTCTTTTGAGAGTCAGAAATGGAAGGAAATGAGAAGCCTGTCAGAGCTAACAGCCCGAGAGTCTCTGAGAAGTGTGTGAAGGTGCGCCCAAATCTGCAGGGGTTACAGCTGTGCAGGGAGATATGCACAGTTTTAGAAATATCAAGTCAAATAAACCAGTCCTTTTAGTTTCTTATACCATGCAGCGCCAGCTCTGGGCTCAGGGACAAATCCACTGACAAGTGATTAATATCAGGGAGAACTACCCAAAATCCAGAGGCATACATAATTCTTCCTCTGCCTGTTTTTGGTCAAGAGTCACTTGGATAAGATGCAGTCACTTGAATAAGACATGCCAGCCAGGTCAAGTGTGGTCATGGCAAAGTTGAGTTCCATTTTATCTTTGCCACCAGTGTGCTGTCATTTAAGGGGTCCAGGAAGGAAGGGTGATTTGTTTTCTCAGACACTGTCTTTGTGAGTTAGGAATGACAACTTCCCCCTCTCCCACTTCATGCAATTTGATCAAATCACACAAGGAGATACCTGGCCACCTTATCTCCAGGTCTTCCTTCACCTACTCTGATCTTATGTAACCTTAGCACTTAACTAAAATCAGAAAAAATAGGAACAGAAAAAATAAAAATTACAGCCAGCAAGGTCTTTTCAATGATCCAACCACCTACCTGCACACCTCATTTTACAGATGAAAAACATGAGGACTGGGGCGAGGATGTAATCATGTCTGGCTTAAGAGGAGAACCCAGACTAGAATCCCAGACTCCGGACCACCAGGCCAAAGCACTTTCCAGGATTCACAGCTTGAGGAGCAGGATGCTTTGATGATGATGGGCTGATAGCAGAAAAAAGGGAAACTAGGAAAAATCTACCAGGAGAAAGTCTGAGAAAGAAATGTTTTCATAAAGAGTAAAATCCTAAGAGAGCAAAGAAATGTGATACGCATTTGTGTAACGTGAGAATGAAATGTTTAAATAATATTAAAAATGAGTGAGCACTGCTGGATCTCCAAGGAGATGAGTGAATGAATGGACCAAAGATTCCTTTGTTCTGATGTTTCTTGTCCTGGAAAATCTAACACAATTAGTTAGGGAGAGAAAAGGAGAGGCAGTGGAGCTCTGTGCTCTCTCTCTCCAAGAACTTGGCCCATAGGAGACCACACACATGCTCTACTCTGGGGACTGGTCACACCAGGTGCAAAGACTCTGGTGGGCTTGCATTGTGCTTCTCCAACGTGAAGGAGGAAATTAATGGAACTGAAAAGAAAGTGGCAATTTCAGTTTGTGTTAATCAAGAACTGTTGAAGATTTGAACTATGTGGAAATAGTTCTGAATCCCTTGGGCAGGCTGACCAGTGGAAATAGCTGAAGCCTTCTGGCTGTCCTTGACACTTATTCAAAAAAACAGCATACAGGCCAATCATTCTGTGGGTGGGTCTATTCAGTCCAAATGGGTAACCGGTGGGGTCTGATAAGTAAAGTATTATGTCTCCTTATCTTAGATTCAAGGCAGTGCCAACTTCTAGTGGTGGACATTCCTGTGAGGTAGTGAGGTTGAAATGCACTGACTCATGGGGTGCACCCATACAAGACATTTTTAGATGAGACAATAAAATTCCACAGCAATCCAATACTGAATAAGGAAGGCCACTGGACTAGATGGGCTCTGGACTAGACAAATTATGGAAAAAATGTATTTTAGAATAGCTGGAGATGGTGGCTCAGGCCTGCAATCCCAGCATTTTGAGAAGCTGAGGCGGGAAGATTGCTTGATCCCAGTGGGTAGTGCTGAGGTGACTTATGATGGAGCCATTGCACTCCAGCCTGCATGACAGAGAAAGACATTGCCTCTAAAAATAAATACATAAATAAGAAGTTTAGAATAGAGCCTAAGATTCACACTCCAGATGCAGATTACTTAGTTCACATGGTGCCACCACCCTTTATTGGGTCCTTGAACAAGTACTATAACCTTTTGCTGCATCAGTTTTCTCATCCGTAAAATCATGATTCCTCTATTATTGGAATATTGCAAAGATGAAATCAGGTAATATTTCTGAAGGGCCTAGGGGAGGGTGTGGCACAAAATAATTGCTGTATAAATGTTAATATCATTGATTGAATTTTTATTCATTAACAATAATTAATATCACTGAAATATACAGAGGTCTGTTAGCATAAGGGAGTGATGAATGAACACGATGTATGCTCCAGACACGCAGACAGCAATACAGAAATATAACATAAGACTATTCATGGTGAGAGTGATGTAACTAGTGGCACTGCTGAAGGGGGTACTAGCAAGCAACCCTGACCCGTTGTTTCATCTTCCTAGAACACCAGGTAACAATCTGCTGGAAGCCCTGCATCAACTCATTTTCACCCTGAGGCTTAGGGAGGGGATAGTCAACTCCCTGGTCCAGTGGGCAAAACAGAACAACTGCGAATATCATCATCGAGGGACCTTGCTGATGATGAAACACATATAGATAAGTAGGTTTCCCACTATCAAGGGCTAATAGATCAATGGGGGAAAAACATGTAAACCACCAGTCATGATCCAAAGACTAAGAGCCCAGTTGTTTCCTCGGAGAAACCCACCCCTGTCTCTTTAACGTCACCTCCCACCGTCTCCTTCCTCCCTCCTCTGAGCTTAGGCATCCTTATCCTGCATCCTCAAAACTCCGTGCTCTTAACTTCCGTAGCCCTTATTACCTCTGACATTAAAAATCATTTTTGCAGTTTGAAGTTTAATACCTGTCCCACACCGCACGACAGTAACTTCCTGGAGCTCAAGACCACATCTGTCCTTCCCATTGCTAAGTCCCCAGTGCTTAGTACCGTGCCAAGCGCAAAAA
This sequence comes from Carlito syrichta, assembly GCF_000164805.1. Lineage (NCBI taxonomy): Eukaryota > Metazoa > Chordata > Mammalia > Primates > Tarsiidae > Carlito > Carlito syrichta. Next base: position 69,164 of record NW_007222091.1, on the reverse strand, counting down.
GTGCTTTATAACTATTTTTGAAAGAGGAAAGTAGAGGGACATTCGGTAGAACTGGGAAAGGGCACACAGAGGAGGACTGGGCTTCGAATGGTATACAGGACTTCAACAGGGAAAAGGCATGTTGTATATGCAAAACCAACACTCCCAAATAGCTAACCTGCTTGATTTGTTCCAACCACAGGGTCCTATTGTTTGCCTGAAATGTTAATCATTTTGACGTCTTGGAGAAATGTTGACTAAAAAAAGTAGGCTGAGTTCTATGATGGGTTAGGACCTGGGTTCATGCTCTTTCTGCATGTATTGCTGAACTCATCCAAGACTCAGCTCCCACATCTATATGGTGGCACTGGGATGTTCATTCCCTGAGCCGTGGTACAACAGAGCCAGCACACGAGGAGGAGATCCCTTGCAAGCATTGGAGGAGATCTGCTTATATTTGGCCATGACTGTGTGTGCAAAAGCAACCACCCTCATGACACTAACTGCACTCACAACTCAAAAGAGGCCCCTGGAGGGCCCCTGGAAGACCCCAGGAGTGGCTAGTCAATGTGTTTTGCAAACCCAGATTCCCCATTAAACAACACGTCAACAAGGCAGAAACTTGTCAGTTCTCCCTCCCTCTGAATCTGGGCCAGGTCTATTGCCCGAATTTTATGTTAAACAATAAAAGTACTGACATTAAATGCATTGCCACGAATCAGCACCCTATTCAGGGTAAGATATTACGGCACAGCAGTCCCCAAGCAATGTGTGTTTTTAAAAATATGCTTAAAACTGCAAGTGCTTTGTGCGGTTGCTTTGCAAATTCACTAGATCTGAAGTATTTGTATTTTAATGTTTATCCCCAAACTGGCCTGCTGTTTTTAAATTGCCCAGGAAACGAAATGTTGAAAATGGAAGGGAACCAGCACAAGCTAGATTTAGAAAGGAGGTCTTGGTAAAGCAAGCTGTGGGGCTCTGATACCTTAACAGCAACATAAAATGCTCATAATTAAATAACCGTTCCTCTTAACACAACCATTCCTATTTTTCCTCCAGCCACTTATGTAAAAGCACTTAATGTTCATTCTTTCATTACCAACCAGAGACTCTTGTAAAGAGGCAACTGGTTTGAGAAAATTGTTACAAAGTGTTTTAATAATGGTGTCCTTTACAAAGGGGAAAAATGTATTAGAAAGCAAACTCAGGCGTCAGATACTTCCCGTGGTTATTTTTATTGGCACTTGGCCCATAAATAATGATTTATATGGAGGAATGTCCTGCCATGTTGCTGCTGCACGAACAACAGTGGTAAAAGCAGTAACAAATGTGGTGTGATTACCAAGGCCCCAACACAATGGCAGAACATGTGGTACCATCAGTGGAAAGGAGAGACAAATTCGCCAGGCACCATGAGAGGGGGCAGCCAGGCTTCTATATGACGTCATGGAGGAGGGGCGGAGAACAGCACTGAAAGACAGCCTGGGTTTATGGTGCTTTCACCACGTACTCATATTATTTTACAATATTTTGAATGCCTCACATGACCTGTGTAGCTGAGGCTGGCACAACTGTAGGAACTATCTTCAGGCTTCACAGAGAGGAGGTGGCAGGTCTAGTATTGTGTCTCCTATCTGTGACTCCCAATCTTGTTTGTTCCCTTCTGGTCAATGAGCAATATCAAGACAGCAAGCTAAACTATCTTGGTTAAAGGAAACGGGGAAGTATCCCCAGACTGACTAAACCCATGGCAAGAAGAAACAACTGGAAAATGATGTTTTTCAAATATGCTTCTGGGACACCTGCCTCAGAATCACCACAAGTGCTTGTGAAACATGATACAATCCTAAGTCTTCGTACTTGAGACTATGGAATCAGAATCTCCAGCTGTGAGGCTCAAGGATATAAGGATATGCACATTTCCCCCCAAGAAAATTGTGCTCATTTAGAGACCAGCCATAACCACCAATATGTTACACCTATTCTCTGTGCTTAACTCGATGGGAGTGGTCTCCAAAGAGATACTGCTCATGGCACTGTTGTTTGGTAAAACATCTTTAAAAAAATGTTGGTTTACAAAAACTATTTTTACCTCCTAAAGCCATTGAAATAAAAATTAAAAAAATAAAATGAACATTTAAAAAAGTTGATTTATATGTATGCAAGTGTAATCCTCTTTAACTCATCAGTTGTTTGAATAAGGGATTCCTAGGAACACGAGTTTGAGGTTATTGTAAATTTCTTTTCTATGGTATGATGCACACTTACAAGAGGCATTCAGTCAATGTTCATGTTTCTATGCTCAAAGGTAAATCTATTTTCAGCTCACACTCTAATCAGAAAGCAATTTTTCCCACAAGAGTGGTGTATTAATTATCTATTGCTGCGTAATACATCACTACAAAAACTTAATGGCTTAAAACAAAAAGCAGATGGATATGAAGGACACTAAGCAAATGAAAAAGTCAACCTCAAAAGGTCAAATATTGTGTGGTTCAATTCACATAACATCTTTGGAATAACAAAATGATGGACATAGAGACCAGATCAGTGGTTTCCAGAGAAAAGGGGTGGGGTGCATGATGGATATGACTAAAAGGGGTAGTATGAAAGAGATCTTTGTGGCATAGAGCAGTGTTGTGTTTTGATTTAACATAAATCTACACACTGGGTAAATGGCACAGAATTCCACACACATATGGTGCCTGGTTCTGTCCTTGGTCTTGATGTTTTACAATAGTTATATAAGATGTAACCATTGGCTGAAGAGTACATGAGACCTCTCTGTACCATTCCTGAAATTTCCTATAAATCTATAGTTATTTCAATATAAAAAGTAAAAGAAAAAACTTTTTAAAGAATAAACAGTTATCTCATAGTTCCCATTGATCAGAAATACAATGGTGGGTGCTTCTTGCTCAAGGTCTCTCATGAGATTTCAGTGACGCTCTGGGCTAGGACTGTGGTCTCATTCAAAGGCTCAGTGGGAGAATGGTCTACCTCTCAGCCCACTCCTGGCAGAATTTAATTCCTCCCGAGTTCCTCAATGGTAGCTGATTGGAGTTCTCTCCCAGCTGCACCTTGGACCTCTCCAGAGCTCAGCTCCCAACCCAGAGGCTGGCTTTTCTTAAAGCAAATGAGAGACAGCAGGCAAGCACCCAAATGGCAGCCACAGTGTTAGAATCTAAACTTGAAGCTTACATCCCATTCATTTCATTAGAAGTGAGTCAAAAGCCCAGTTGGCACTCCAAGGGAGGGGATCACACTAAGGCAGGGACATCAAAATACAGAGTCATTGGGTGCTATCTTGGAGGTATACCACAAGAGCATTTAAACAGTCTTTCTTTTTGAGACAGCATAGAGAAATGACAGAACACATTGAGTGAGGTCTGAGATAGCTCTAAGCACTGAGCAACCACTCTTATGTTAATGATTGAGGCAGTCAGTGGGTATTTTTCAGTCTATTAAAAAAAAAGTCAGCCTCCACAGCAATGGCAAAGTCAAAAACCGGACTAAGAGAGATGCCAGTAAACTTATTAGCAAACACCAAAATAGTAGTTAAGGCCCCGATGTAAGAAGTAAATATTATGGATACTTATCTTGGGATATGCCCCTAATTGTGTCTTTCCATGCTGAGAGGCTAAAGCCGGGGGGTGGGGGTGGGGGTGACCAACACCAGTGCATCTCCGTGCTTCATTTGCTGGCTTTGTTTACAAGGGGCTGGTCTCCCCAACAGAGAGCAGCTGTCTACATTTATCAGATGAGAGGCATCTAAAGCCTCACAGTCTTACAGGCAAGAACCTTCCACTCTAGGCTACATCAAGATATAAAATGCCATTTGCTGTGACCAGAATTGAGTTTGGGTTGAGAGTTGGAATATAGCTATCTTGCCACTGGGGGCTGGGTGGGCCCTAGGTAGCTACATGCTGTATCCATGGACTTCTGATCAAGTACTTGGCTGCCCCAAAGGCCAGCCCTGCCATAAGAGTGTTCCCAGCACAGAACTCTGTCCAACTCTTTACCCTTCAAGGTGCTAGATCAACAATTGACTGCCTCCACTTATTATATGAACACAGAGCATAACCTAACTGTGAACAGCTGCTCTGAAATAGCTAGTAAATTTCTCCAGGAACCAGTGTTGCCAGAAGTGCTGGACAGAGGAGAGTGATCTTGGTGCAGTGGAGCGGAAATTATTGTGGTGGCCGTGATACATTGCATGCTTGAGTGTGTGTGTATGTGTGTGTGTTACATATGTGTGCGTGAATGCATGCCTGTTATCAACCAGTGTCCAGCATCTCAGGTGGCAACAGGTGGGGCATGACTGACCCCTACCCATCTGCCCAATCTCATCCACTTGCCCTATCCCAAGCCTTGTACATTCTGCCCAACCATACTACTCTCCCTTAGTTTCTCAGACAAGTCGCACTTTGTCCAGCCTCTGGGCATTTCAGTACAATGTCCCATTGTTTGTTTTTTCATAGCCTTTATCACAATGAACCATGCTTTCACTCAAGAACTACATGTTTAAGGGGAGAAGTGGTGTTTATCCTTCATAGCCCGTAAACTTTGTGAAGGTGGGACCAAGGCCCTCTTGATCATTGTATTTTGGCCTATGTTCGGCACTCAACAAATAAATTAAATGCATTCTTCAGAGTGTTGTACAATTTCCCTTCTTTTACTACACAAGGGTTAAAGAGTCAGGGATGGGTGGGTAATCCACCAGTGAGATGTTTATCCTGGTTTAGATGCTCAATGAGATGAAAAGAAGGCATAAAACCAAAAGAGTGGTAGGTAGAGGGAACCAGTGACAGGTACCAGACACCCATCATTTAAGGTATGACCCAAGGCAACATAAAGGACCTGGGCCTTGGGTCCCAGGGTGGCTGGCAGGATTGTGACAAGCACATGCAAAGGCAGGGCAGAGGAGAAACAGACAACAATTTTGTTAAATCAGACATCCCCAAGCCACAGATTTGTATCAAACTGTGCTGGAACAGGTGTTGAGAGCAGCAGAGGCACTTCCCGGTGTTGACCATCATGAAATGTGTTTGGCAACCCATTGACAATGGCTAAGATCAGTAGCTCAAACAATACACTCAAGACCCTCAAAAGCCAACCCATAGGATTTTTTTTCTAAGAATGGTGTGTGTTGCAGACACCTACTGCTAAGGCCTGTTTGTCTCAGGAAGAGGTGGTGAGTGAGTTGCTAGTCCTGCCACTAGGGAGGAGACCATGATCTCATGCATCTTGGTGAAGAAAGGAGAGCCAACTTCCTCAGAGGTCCTTCCCATGAAGATCCTATGACTGTCCCAGCAGGTGCTGAAGAATACAATATTCAGGCGGGATTTCCACACGGGCAGAGTGAGCTAATCAGTGTCTCATTTCTCCCTTTCCTCCTGGACTCTGCATTGAAACTGCCTTCCTGGAACCTGTTCTTTCAGGTGGTGCCAAGTGCCCCGGTATAGGCAGAAGGGAGGGCAGCCACTTCCTAGAACTCCCACACATGATTCTCCACTGGCCTGCTATTGTGCAAATCTGGGGAGATTTGGGGATGTCTGTGGCAGTAGTTGGTCTCCCTGACTAATACAGCCATTGTTCCACAAGATGAGATCTGAAATCAAGTTTGTTCCCGAACACCTGATAGTTCTGAGGACACGCTTCTTTGCCTTGAGCGCAGGGACACACCGCAGGATGGTCTCCAGGTTGTGGTCACAAACAGAACATTGTTGAACCTAAGAGAGTGGAAAAAGATAACTCACTCACAATGTATCACTGCCAGTTAACCCGTAGTTTCATGTGTGTGTGGGTGTATTTGTGTGCTTGTGTGTATGTGGCCAAACTATCAGTCTGGTTACAATGTTTATATTATACAGTATCTGGTTAACAGGTTAGTCAGTCATAACATTCAGTGTGGAAAAGATCACTTCCCTCCAAATGTCTTTCATCCCTTCATAGCCTTGATTATATGAACAATACAAAGCTGCTCTGAATCTCAGATTCGGGGAGTAGTGAGAACACTGGTGACAGACAAGCCCCCACTTCAGTCAGGCCAAGACAGAGGGAGACCCAGGTTGCCAAGGGAGCCACTGGGAACAGATTTATCTTGTTCACAGGAGGGAAGGGTGACTCGCAGGGAATCTCAGCCGTGGATGCTTCTGATGAATTGTAGTAAAAGCCACAGGAACTTAGAGGTGAGTGTTCTAGGTGGTTTCCCTGGGGTCTGAGCCAGAGACAGGGATTCTCGTGACAGTGGGTTGCAGAAGTTATTCTTTTAAGGAAACCCGTGGAGAAGTGGGAGAAGATGGATGAGGCGGAGGAAGAAGCTGGGCAAAGACATGGCTGGGGGCATCCAGCTGCATCCTGACCTCAGGAGGAGCCTGAGCGTGAGCTATTCACCATGAGGCATCCATCTGTCAGTTGCCATGAACTATCGTCCTAGGGATGCAGAACCTCCCAGATGTTTCTGTACAAGATCTCCCCATGGACCAATGGCAGAAGAGAAGAGCAAGCTAGGAATGATCATCTGAACATGCATAGCACCAGGTGATGGGTATGCTGCCCTTGCGAGGGGATGTGGACGGGGCTCCGATCATCAGCCCCAATCTCCCGCTTGCCCTCCCCACGTCCACCCCCTCCTCACACTACATTCACTCCACTCTGTGTGATGCTTCTCCAGGATTCTGACTGAGCACGGTTTCTGGGAAAACTTAACAAGACTTGGAATTAGTGAGGCTTACCTCCAAGGCTGTCATTAGTACCCATTCTTTTCTTCCTCACACCACCTCCTTGATGCCTCTGCCTCTCAACTGGCACCGCTGTGGGTCATGATGGTTAGCCTGGGTAGGGGGACCCAGATCTTGTTCCCCCCGCTCCCAGGTCCTAATTAAGCAGTGGCTTCTGTCCTTGCCCATGGATAACAAACACAAAGAGCCTAGAGTGCCTAGTATACCCTGAGTTGTAAGCACATGTTTCACTGTCTTCGTGGTGGTCAAGGGCACATACCCCCTCCACACGGCAGCTGTTCCTCTGGCTGTTGGTCTCCTGGCTCAAGGAGCCCAAGGTGCTGGGCAGGGCCAAGAGACTTAAGTGTAGTGGGATTCACTGGACCCTGACAGAAATTCTCTCTGGCAACAAGGAGCTTCATGAATCAATGTCACAGAGCTGAGGAGAACCAGATCCCACCTTGAGCACAGGAGTGGGGGAGTGTAGGGCCACACCTGTTTACCCCCAATCCTGGGCCTGCACACTCAGGGCCACCCCTTGCTCTGCCCTTGCCCAGGGATTAAATGTTGTTTTTTAATGACCGTCTTGGCCAAGAGGGTTCAGCCAACTGCTAAGTCTGCTCATAATTTCTGCTCATTGTAATCTACCTAAAATCTGCTCAAATGTAATCTGTTCATGCATTTGAGACCCAGGAAACTCACGGGTTTCACATGTCCAGTGGGCACAATATGAGGTTGTACTATGCCAGGAGTTTACTGATTGTTGGTTCCCATGAAACCTTCATCTTCCATGTGGGCCATAATGGCACTGTGGGTCTCCAGGTAACAGTGTCAACTTGAACCTGCTGTACCACAACCCTCAAAAGAGCAGATAGTTCCCATTGCCCAGTATGTTGTCCCTTATTTCCCTTAAGGAAATAGCTAGGAAACAGATTTGGGGGAAGGACTGTGGTGGTACAGAGGGTTCTCTTCCTTGATCAATGGATTCTAAGTGTGAGAATTTCCTTAGCTCTGGAACATGGGCAAAAGAGTATGGATTTCATCTGGGCAACTGACCTCAGTATTCTCCTTCTCTGTCCTTGCTTTCTTCTGATTATCTATATTGAGGAAAACCCTTGCTGGCTGTCCATCTATCTTGCCCTTACCATGATCAATTAGCCGTGTCTACAAATCCTCCTGGTCCAGGGCCATCTGGCAGCGATTTCATCCTGGATGCCAATGAAGATAACTGCGCCCAACTTCTCTCTAGTGGGTGAGTAATGCCCCCTGGCCTCTGCCCCTCTGAATCTTCCTCATCCACATTGTTACCAACAAGGCCGGTTCTATAGCCGCACTGCCCATGGTCTATCCTGATCTAGAGGACAGATACTGGTGAGCCTCTCAACAGTGCTACTGTCCCCACCCCAGTACCTTGAAAAATAACTGGTTCTGGGCCCTCTCATGGAACAGGACCAGATAATGGCCCTGTCATACCCATTCTTGTACGCTCACTCCTCTGAGCTTTTTGATCCTTTTCTCCATACTCTGCTCCTAAAATTCTGTCAGTTCTACTGCATTTAATGTGACCATTGCCATTTTCAAGCTCTGAGAGCCATCCCAACTGTGTGTCGAGTACAGTGCTCAGGCTCTCACCATGATGTTGTGCACATGTCATGGGAGGTATCCCCATAGATCTCACCCCCTCTTTGACAACACCCTCAGGGTCTTCTCCTGGGTTAAATTTCCTCCTATGGACACCCTGACTTTGGATTAGGAGACTTGTCAAAACTGAGAAGTCAGTTCCCTCTGAAGTTTTCCAACTCTCGCAATGATGCTCTGGGCTCAATTTTCAGCACAATTGCCTCTCCAGCCATAGGAGATGAAAGCTTTTCAGAATGCCACCAAGGAGGCTTTCTGACATCCACAGCTTGCTTTAAATTGGTGATTCAGCTGCCTAAATTTGCATTCTCTCTCCTCACAAAGCAGCCACCCAATTCTACCCTCCTTGTCATTACCACTCCCTCAGTGCCTCTCACAGTCCAGAAACACACAGAAGCTACACACAGAATGCATTCTCTGAACTTCGTGAAAAATGGGAGACATAAAATAGCTACCAGCTACTTTCTCAATCTGAAGTTACCCTAGTCAGAACCTAATTGTTGTGTGTGTGGGATATGACTCTACTGAAATTGAGTTTTAATTTTTTTTCAGTTTAATGTTAAAGGTTGACTCGTTCCAACTACTGTTTCTAAAAAATTAGAATGCAGACTGTGAATAGAGGGGTACTGATATCTGGAAACTTCTGAGTAAATCAGAAGTAGCTAGATGTACAATTTAAGCTGGATCTAAATTTCTGTCATCTGGTCTACCCAATTTTTACAAGTGCCTGCAAGCACTGGAGTAATATTGCATTGACCTGCATTTTTCATTAAGTATAGCCTGTGTGGAGCAATTTGAGACTTGACGTATACACACTTTGAGCAGAGGAAATGCTAGTTTCTTGAAGAGACAGCATACAAATAATCCTCTTGGGTTTATTCAAGCCCAGACCAATCTGCTGATTCTGGGGCCTTGGCCTGTGTTTTCCACTGGAGAGAAGGAGCTCAGTCTTTATATTGATTGGTTAAGGACAAGCTTGAGTCAGCCGATGCACAGCAATGGCAGTATTGAGTGGTTAAATTGTCTTTGTGGCTTGCCTAGAAATGAAAGCTTTTTATTGGATAATTGTGAAGATGGGTAAGGAAAGCCAGTAGTCATCAAAGTTATCGATGGCTTTGTGTTTGGAATCTGTAACTAGGGACACAGGGCTGGTTGATTTTCTGGATTTAGCCATAAAGTACAAATAAGAATTAATTGGTGAAATGCTTGTTAATAGATCATGATAATGCATTCTTTCCTTGTCTCTTGGAGAAAATTTCAGCCTTTGAAAAGGAATTTAAGAAGATCAATATTCTGTTTGAAGCATATTTTTACAAAAAATCCATCAGGGTCAGAGAAACTATGGAGTTACATGACATCTACTGACGGCAGAGAATATCACAATCCTGGCTGCTCTGAGAGATGATGTCCCCCGCCTATAAATATTTGCAACAAATATCTGCGTGTGGAAATATTGTGGCTCTGGTCTATGAAACTAGAAACCTAGCACCTGAAGTTCCCTAGTCAGCTCTTCCTCTTACTGGGGGTTGGAGAGGAGGTGGTTGGTCTCAGAGCTAGTGTTCGATTTACCTTCGTTCTCGTTGAAGGATGATGCCGGCAGGCTGCCTGCAACCCTTCTGGGGAGCAGTGACGAGAGATCTGTGGGCTGTATTGCACACAGGAGCAAAACCCATCACTGTCGTTCTGCCAGAGGGTGCTGCTGGCTCTCGCAAGGCAGAATTCAGCATAAGTCAGATAAAGCTCTGGATCTGCTGCGTCTCAGCAGAGAAAATGAAATACTCAAGATAGGGAAGGGGTCATGGTTCTTGCTATATCAGTTCCCTATTGCCACAATCACACTGTATGAAAGCAGCCACAGACTTCAGAGACATGTACTAATGCACATGAGCATGGTCTTGGTGATGCGTCTGTGGGATGGTGAGTGGTGTTGCCAGTCTGGTCAGGCCTGGCTGGCCTCCTCTGGATTCACTTGCATGCATGTTATCAGCTGTCAGGTCACCTGGGGCTGGGTGTCCATGACAGCCTTGGCAGAGATGCCTTGGTTCTGCTCCCGGTAACCTCCCACATTCCTACAGACGAATCCAGGAGTGTTCACCTGGCAAGGCAGAGGTCTTAGAGAGCAAGAGGATCACTCAAGGCCTGCTAGGTCTAGGTTGGAGCTACTATGCCTTCCCCTGCCTCGTGTTCTATCAGTTGAAGCAAATCACAGGGCAGCCCAGACTCAAGGGTGTAGGATGAGCTTCCAAACCACACGTGATGTGTATGAACTCAGTAGTGGGGTGCAGAATTGAAGCTGTTTTTGCAATCAATTTATCATACTCAGCTGTGCACAAAAGTTCCAGGTTAAAGGATAATTTATTGCTGTACTAGTTTGTTTACATTGCTATAAAGGATTATCTGAGATGGGGTAATCTATAAAGAAAGGAGGTTTATTTGGCTCACAGTTCTGTGTAGTGCCGGAAGTAGCTTCTGGTGAGACTTCAGGAATATTTTACAGGTGGGGGAAGGCAAGAAGAGCAGGCATGTCACATAGTGAGAGCAGGAGCCAGAGAGAAGGAGGCACCACGTTCTTTTAAGCAATCGGTTCTCACATGAATTCATAGAGCAAGAATTCACTCATTACCATGAGAATGAAACCACGTCATTCATAAGGGATCCCAGGACCCAACCACCTCCCATGAGGCCCCACTTTTTTTTTTTTTTTTTGAGTTGGAGTCTCACTCTTTGTCACCCAGACTGGAGTGCAGTGGCACACTCATGGCCACCACAACTTCGACCTGCTGGTCTTGGACGATTCTTCCACCTCAGCCTTCCAAGTAGCTGGAACTACAGATGCATACCACCATGCCTGGCTAGTTTTTTTGATTTACCGTAGAGATAAGGTCTCACCAAGTTACTCTGGCTGGTCTCAAACCCCTGGGCTTAGGCAATTCTCTCATCTCGGCCTCCCAAAGTGCTGGGATTACAGGCTGAGCTACCGAGGCCTCACATCTGATAGTGGGGACTATAAATTGACAGGAGATTTGGAGGGGACAACATCTAAACTATATCACTGCCAGGTGTTTCCTGATGAACCAGTCAAATCTAGAGTAGACCTGTGTAAGAGAAATCAGTGTTTCTTTGTTAGTCCTTCCTGAGCAGATTTGCAGAGTGGCCACCCTCTGACACAGGCAGAGTTCATCTTTGGTGTCCTTTGTGCCCCTCTTTGATCCATCCTTCAGTTATTTTCCACTTTTCAAACCTGCTCTCCAGCTGTGTTTAAAAAAAAAAAAGCTTATAAGTTATTTCCCACTGGGATAGAAATGATGGATAAAGGCAAAATGCACTGAGTCTCACTGTGCCTTGTTGTAGTGTGAATCAAAGGAACTGAGTGCCAGGGTGGAGTTTTGGGCACTGGACAATTATCTGGTGCTGGAACTGCCTCCTTGTGGAAAGACTGGGCTGTGCTGTCAAGGATCTGGGTTCAAGTGGAGCCGAACTGCTCTGTAGATGCACAGGTTTTGGCAATACACTTGATCTCTCTGAGCCACTATACCTCCATTGATAAAATAGGAAAATTGCTCAGTGTAGACTTCAGTGAGGTCATGTAATGGACTCTGCTGTGCCTGCTAAAAGTAGATTCATAGCAAAGTTCATTTCTCCATCACCCCATCTCCTATGACCCTCTGTCTTTGGCACAATGGGAAAGACCGACTCTGCTGTTCTAGCCAGGGATTTCCACCACTGTAAGAGAGGGCAACAAGCCTAAGTGTGCATCTTCCAACTGGAAGATACTGTGTTTGTGGGTCACTGCCAGTAAGGAATTTATGGTGTGGTAGTATGTAGGAGTGAGACCAGGAACTTGCTCCTCTGGCTAACAAGTTCAAGGCCATGTCCCTACACAATAACTGTTTCATGATCTTCACTAAGAACCCGATGGGCTAAGATCATAATGCCCCACATTGAGAACTGACTGGACCAGCTCATGGGTCTGGCCATGGGCAGGTCCTCGGAGGTAGAACAGGAGATTTGTGGGATGAGCAGGCACGGAAAGGGCAAAGCTACACAGAGGATGCCCTGGATACAGTATGTCTTCAAAATGCCAACTCTCTCCTGCCTTTGCAGTGACCTCACTGAGACCCAGGAATGTCAACTGTAGTCCTGACAGAACTAATTCAAAGTTAAAGAGTGCCCAATTACTCAAATAACTAAAGTGTGAACTCCTTCAGGGCAAAAACTTCATCTTTTCAACTGAGTTCCTTTAGCATCCGTTTTACATATATACACACATATATACACATGTATATTTTAAGTCATATTGCCCTAAAAAGATTACTTGAGAAATTCCTTTTTTGGTGATGCAGCAACTCTATATCTTGATTGCGGTGGTGCTATACAAGTCCATTCCTGTGACAAAACAATATAGAACCCCCCTACACACACACACACTCACACACACACACACATACACCCACAAGCATATAAAAGTTGTGCAGTCTGAGTTCTGTAAATTGTACGAACATCCATGTGCTGGCTTGGATACTGTACCACGGTTGTGTAAGATGTTCTTGTTGGAAGATTCTGGGGAAGCATACTCCAGATCTTCCTTGAAACTTCCTTGGAGTCGATACCATATTTCAGAATGAAAAGTTAAAATGTGTATTTGTATGATATATGTGCTCTTACAGCACCTGCTGCTGTCTCCTCAGTGTCCTCACCTGCTGAAGGCACCCCCTTCCCTCTTGAGGGTGGGAACTAGGCCTGCCAGTATGCCTGCGGGTCTAGACTGGAGTTCAGCAAATGGTTCTCAAGTTATTTAATGAACACTTGAATGAATGAATGAATGAATCTCCTGTTTTTGAGCAATCTAGGACTTGGCTTAATTTGGGCCAATTAACTAAAATTAGTTAAGGCCATTTGCCTATGTGCTTCTGTGCAGTTGGTGGTGGTTTCAGCTGTGCTTCCTACTGTCCAGGAAGTGGCTATACTGGGAAGGCGGGTCAGCTACCCAACCTCTAAGGACTGTGTATTAAACTGAAATGGCTGTCCACTCATACTGTGTCCCACGGTATAACATTTATCTGAGATGAAAGGGAAACAGTGAAGCCTTGCTCGCGCTGTACACTTCTTCTGCCCCTGGAATGACCTTGCTCTTCCATGGCAGCAGGACAGCTGCCCTGGCATGGGAAGGCACCATGGGGAGACCTCACTCGAGCTTCCAGTCACGGCCCCTTCCCAGGCAGGGCCATTGTCATATTTCCCATTTTACTTTCCATTTGCAAAACACTGTGCAGCTGTTAAGCAACGACTCTTCTCTAATCAGAGTCAATAGATGTTTGGTGTGCTGCCTTTATGTATTTAGCTGTGTTCAGAAAAAAGACAAAACAACCCAGGCAGCACATGGCACCATCGAGTACCGAGTAGCACTTCCCATCTTTCTCTAGCCAGGATAGTGCGGCATTGCAAAGCAAACCCTGCCAGATAGGAGACACTGAGGGAAGCAGAGAAAGTCCACCACGTGGACCCGGCTTGAAACCCTCAGTAGCCTCCTTTACTCTGAAAGTGCATTTCCATTTCCTGCCGAGCTCCTGGGACTGTCCATGCTCTGGCTACTTGTGTCTTTCTGGCTCCTAGAGGCACTGTTCCTTCCCTGCCTCCAGACCCATCCCCAGGGCTATACATCTTCCTTTTCCTTCCCTCCTCACCATTTTTTCAGCTTCTGTAATCCCAGGTTTTCAGGAAAGTCTTTCTAAGCCATCCTGGGCTAGATTAGGATACACTGCTTTACACTCCCAGAGCACTTGATAATTCTTTTCTAGCCATTGCTATAATTGTATTTGAATAAAATAAATTCTATAATTTGCTATTTATTGTCTGCCTTTTCCTCCATACCATAAGCTCTGTGAAGTTCCGTGGCACTAGTACAAAGAATAAGTATTTGCTGAAAAAAAATGAATTAGTAAACGAATCAACAAATGAATATCGTGAATTAGGAAAGTGGGTGGGAGGAGAGTTGACATCATTTCATGCCTCCTCTGAAGCTACTGAGTCAGCTCCTGACAGAGAAGCTGGACAGCTTTCCCAGAATCTCTCCTGGTGACAACAGCCATGAACACAGTAATGGCCTTGCGCTCCTGTGGGTAGATGGGGGTGAAGTTAACTTGTAATTTTAAGGGAGAATGAAGATAAGAAAAATGCAGGCTGCCATGATAAGCCTCCTCTTCAGGATTCCAGAGTTCCTGGTTGTTTCACAAAGGACTAGTTAAACAGGGTGACCAGTATTCTCACTTATAATTTCTATTCAGTAAAAAAAAATCTTGGATATAGAAATATAGTTTTTTGATGTGGGTTTCTATAGTTATTACCCCTTTAAATGAAAAAATATAAAGCACCTGAGAGGAGGACCCCCCAAAAAACCCAGAAATTATTTATTAAAAATTGTGTATTTATTCTTACATGTTTAAACTTCAGTCACCCTCAAAGTTCTCTCCATTTGATGCAATACACCTATCAAGATGCTCTTTCCACTGCTCAAAACAGTTTTTGAACTCATCAATTTTGATGCCTTTTCATGCTTCTGCTGTTTTTTGTTTCACCTCTTCCACATTGGCAAAATGTTTCCCTATGAGGACGTTTTTTGTTTCAGGAAATAAACAAATTCACTCAAGGCAAGATCGGGTGAAGAGGGATAGTGGGGTACGGGTGTCAGGCCGTTTTTGGTCAAAAACTTCTGAACACTCAAGTAAGGTTTGGGCAGGTACACTCATAAATCACCCGTCATGAAATGAACAAACGCAGTGATCTCCAAAAAAGAAAAAATTCTCTAATGCTGAATGCAGCTTCTCACAACAACGCTGCTGATGGGTTCCTGGAACACTTACCTAGTGGGAGAAGCCCTCCAAAAGATAATTCCGGTTTTGAGGGATCCCCCCTCATATCAGTTTTACTTTTTCTTGAACTGGTACTTATATTAAAAAGATTGTTCACTAAACTCCATAGTCTAGCAGACTAGTTTCTTCGTGATGTCACCTGCCTTCTTTCCAGCCTTGCTTTGTACCTTAGAAATCCTGTGCTAAGTTCTGTACAAGGTTACCTATGTCACTGAGGGCCTTGTTTTTTTGAACTCCTTTTATCTTCCAAAAGTTTCAAATATTCAGTTTTGCTCCCACAGAGCATTTCTGACAAGTGTGTTCCTTCCCATGTTTATGCCAGCTTTTCTTTCTGAATGCCTTACATCAACAGTAAAAATAGAAATAGAAGCATGAATAATAATATTAACATATATGGATGCCTTAGTCTGTTCAGGCTACCACAACAAAATACCACAGACGGGGTGGCTTCAACAACAGCGCTTTATTTTCTCACAGCTCTGGAGATGAGAAGTTCAAGGAGCAGGTGCCAGCATGGCCAGGTTCTGGCAAGGGCCCTCTCCCTGGCTCACAGACATCTGTCTTCTCACCGTGTCCTCACATGGCTTCTGCTGGTGTGGGTGTGTGGAATGAGCTGGAGATCCCTCTCTCTTCTTATAAGGCCTCTAGCCTTTTCAGGTTAGGATCGCACCCTTATGACTTTGCTGAGCCTTAACTTCCTCTTAAAAGCCCTGTCTCCAAACACAGTCACGGTGGGTCAGGTTTTCAACATTCACATTTGGGAGGTGGGGACCAAATTCAGCCCATAGCAATAAATAAGCATTTAAAGATTTATAATAAATTCTCATTTATGTGGTTTTGCTCCATTATGCATTTCCAAAGGATTCACATACTTTATTTCATCTGATTAGTGATTTTTGCTTAGGCAGTTCAGGTTTCAAAACACCAGGAATTTGAGGAGAGAAAGTGACTTTTCAAGGTCAAACAGCCAAGACTCAAATTCGAATGTCATGATTCCTCATACAGAGATCTTCCCACTACATCTATGATTCCCAGTTCTGTTTGACCATTGGTCCATTTTTCTCAGAATACCAATTAGTACTTTTAAGAGTACATTTAGGGTAATCAATATCTAATTTCATAACTGGGGGACATTAGATAAGTGGCTGAACTAGAATTCCCCCAGAAAAAGAAACAATGAACCATGAGGATTATTGATGGTCTAGGGCCCAGTTTCTGTCTTTATAAGAAATTGGCAAAGTGGGGACAGGCGCGGTGGCTCAAGTCTGTAATCCCAGCACTTTGGGAGGCTGAGGTGAGAGGATTGCCTGAGCTCAGGGATTCGAGACCAGCCCGGGCAACTTGGCAAGACCTCATCTCTACAATAAATCAAAAAATTAGCCGGGCACGGTAGCATGCGCCTATAGTTCCGGCTACTTTGAAGGCTGAGGCAGAAGCCTCAGATGAGACTAACAGGTCAACATTGGGGTGGCTGTGAGTGTGCCACTGCACTCCAGCCTGGGTGACAGAGTGAGACTCCAACTCTAAAGAAAAAAAGAAATTGGCAACGTGTTTCCAAAATGTCCTGCTGGACAGAGGGTTGGCATTCCTAATAAGGTGTGGTTTGTGGCACTGAGCAGGCCCTTTTTAGTTCAAAATGACTTTCCTTTTACTTAGCCATGCTGCCAGAGATTCTACCAAGTAAAAAGAGTCCATCCCATTCCAGACCTTCATACACGGGCTCCTTGCTCTTATCTCTGCCAATGAGAACCCTGTGTCCTGCTCCTGAAATTCTGCCGCTTCCCTTCATTACTTCTTTTCAACAAAAGGTTCTTGGCCACCCACTATATCTGCATGGTTGAAAGACCTTTTACAGACAGATTCTATTTTCTCCATACACATTCCACCTTCTCCACATGGATCCCACCTTCTCCAACAGATCCCACCTTCTCCCCCCAGACCCCACCTTCTCCACATGGATCCCTCCTTCTATGCATGATTCCTCCTTCTCTACACAGGTCCCACCCTCTCCACACAGGTCCCAACCTTTCCACAAGGATCCCATCCTCTCCACATGGATCTCACCTTCTACACACAGTTCTCACCTACTACACATGGATCCCAGTTTCTTTCCAACATGAACTCTCACCCTGGCTCAGCACATCAGGTGATCACTGTGAGGTACACATCATTGTTCAGGGCAGGTAATTTCCTGTAATGAACACTTGGTGATTTCATGAGCATCGAAACCCCCTCTCCTCCCAAGCTGTGTCCCCACTTCAGGACTTCTGTCACCCCCTCCTTTTCTGCCCCAGGCATTGCTCAGGGCTTGGAAAACGGTACCTTTTGTCCTTTCAATGGGCACTTGTTGACTTGACTCAATGAATTCCTCCCCTTGGTCAACATGAGACCACAGTGGCATCCTGGCCACCCAAGCAACACTCATCTGATACCTGGTGCCACTACCAGCAGCCTTTTCTGCAGGTAGGTGTGAGGTTTTGTGTACCGAATTTTCCTATTTACCAGTAAATTATTGAATACAGAGGTGCCCAGGCCCTTTGCTTTTCACTTAGGATAAAAAATAAAAATAAACACAGTTCTTGTGCTTCTAGAGCCTGTGGGGCTGGTGGGAGAGACAGGCATGTAGCCAACTAGCTTCAATTCCCTGTGCTGTGTGCAGGATTGGGCTCTTCCTATACGGAAGAACATTGATGGTGTCAACTAGTCTTCACCAGTGCCAGCTTCATCCACTGACCAGATGCCCAATGGGCAACTACTGCATGCCAGGCATCTGGTCAGGCCATAAGAGCACAGGCAAGTAGAATGAGGGGCCTATCTTCCAGAAGCTGAAGGTCATGTTTGAGCCTTGGATTAAATGTGGTCACACGGTGCCGGTGGCAGAGGAATCGAACTATGAATGCAAACAGTTCTAATCCAGAGACTTGGATTATGAATGTAAGAGGAATAGATTTAGTGTAGCTTGCAGGTCTATGCCAGGATGCAATGGTGTTCAGACAATGCACAGCAGAATGTGATGGTTAAGATCATAGGAGCTGCAGTCAGACTGTCTGAGCACTGGGCCTGGCTCTGCCCTTTGCTGTTGCATGACTTCAGATGTCATGTAACCTCTTGATGCCTCAGTGTCCTCATCCGTAGGATGGATGTAATAACAACTACTTGACCGCATTATTGTGAGTGTCGAATTAATTTCTATCAAGTGCTTAGCATGGTGCCTAAAGCAAGGTCTCAATCAATGGTAGCTGGTGTTATTAGTATCAAACTGTGCTTGTGCAGGTTTCCTGTGATGGAACGGCTCTCTGGTGGAACAGGGAAGTTGCTGATGACCGAGGGCCCATTAGAGCCATATTCAGACTCACTATTCACTTGCTGCATTCTTTTCTTTTCCCAACCCCAAAATGTATGTGAAAGTCGCTATTCAATTTGCATTTGTGTAAATATTGGCCTCTTACAAAAGGTTTGAGAGCTCTGAATTCTAGTTCGGTTTTCTCAAAATCTCCTATATTCCGAGACTCTTTAGTTAACCTCTGCCAGCCTCAATAGTCCTCAAAGTGGAGATAAAACAGCTGACCTTCCTGTGAGACCCAGAGAATACTGGGCATGGAGGTGTGCCGCCTGCTTCGGAGTTCCTGCCAGCCTTGCTTCTTCCTGCTAGGGAGGCAGAGGTGCGGGAAACTCCAGCTGGCCTCCAGGCAGGAGCAGCTGGCCTCGTGCGGGTGATGTTCTGGGTGCTGTGTGGGTGGGGCCATGCTCATTTGGCCTATTTCAGTTCCTGGAGCTGGAAATTTCCACAGGGGACTGAAAAAACTACTCTCAAATAAAAAATTATTTCTCTGTAAATGATGTATTCCCTCCTATACGCTAAACGTTTTCCAGATTCCCAGTTGTTAAATGAAGCTTGGCGAATGGTCCCCAACAGCCACCCAACCTTGCTTACCAGGTACCAGTTATGGTTCCTGTGGCCTCTGACCTGAAGTCTATTTTCCTTTCTCTTTGCTCCAGGACACATCTCCTCTTCTCTGGATCCATCCGGCACACAGACCTTGTGTCCCTATTGACCTATCATCAGGGGTCCCTTTCCTCCCACCTGTGTCTGTTCTTCTCCACTTGCCATTGACTCTCCTGGGTCGTGTTCCCCTGTACCTCTGCACCCGTGCCCTGCCTCCCAGCTCTGCCGTGCTCCTCTGCATTCTACCAGGCTCTTCATTTTCTTCTGGTCTGCTTTGTGGTTCCAGGTTCAATCCCCATGGCACAGATTATTCTCCAACTTTCTTTGAGGTCCTTCTAGGCACAAGGACTGTCTCTTCAGTGATCCACTTGCTCCAAAGGACAAGACACACTCAGTGGTTCACAGCTAAACCTTGTGCTTCTAATCATGAGTGACTTCTGTTTACCAAACTCCTGTGTCTTTATCTTATTTTATTTGAGAGACAGTGTCTCACTCTGTTGCCCAGACTGGAGTGTAGTGGTGCAATCACAGCTCACTGCAGCCTTGACTTCCTAGGCTCAAATGAACGTCCCACCTTAACCTTTAGAATAGTTTGGAATATAGGCACCACTAGCTAACTTTTTTATGTTTTGTAGAGATAGGGTCTTGCTATGTTGTCCAGGCTGGTCCCTAACCACTGGCCTCAAGCAATCCTCCTGCCTTAGCCTTCCAAGGTGCTGGGATTACAGCCATGAGCCACTGAACCTGGCCACCTTTGTCTCAACAGGATGGGGTTATTCTTTGGAGTAGAATGAACTAGCTTCCTAGAATAGCTCCCCAGGAAAACTCTTACCAAACCAGAGCACATACTTTATCTGAGATGCCCATGACAGCCTTTAAATGACTCCCAGAAAAGGTTGACAGAAATCACAAGATCCAGGCAGGCCAGATGCAGCAAAAGCATGAAACCTTTCATACTTAGAATCCTGTCTTACCTAGTCTCTATGGTTTGCAAAACACATTTTGGACACAGAAAGGAATATGTGAGTATAGTTGTTTTGTCTGCAGAGAACCATATATTTTTTTGAAGAGTCTACTTAAAAAAGAGGAAGGAGCAGAGAAGTGGAGAAAATATTTGAAAGAAAAAATATAAGCATCCTCTATTGGACTGTTGACTCAGAAATAGAATTTCTCAGCTCTGGAGACCATGTTCTGACTTTACATACTTTCAAATAGGAAAAAAATACACATTTTTATGGACTTGAACTTAATAAAAGAGAGCCGTTAATTTATAACAATAGTTTACAGTGTATTCAGCATTTATTTTGTTCCAAGTACCTTTCCAAAATCTATTTATCTATTATGTAGTAATTGATTTAATATCCACAGTAACCTGAATGAGGGTTATAGATTTTTATTATTTTTACTCTCATATGAGTTAACTGAGACACAAGAGGTTAATTAAACACACCTAAGAAGATAAAGGTCACAGTAGTGTAGCCACGATTCGAATTCAAGCAATGGCCCCCAGAACATGCCCTCTTAACTCCCTATAGGCCTGCCAGTGTCTGCAGCCTTACCTTCCTGTGCAGGTTTGCATTTTACTTGAAGCACTCCTATCACTCTGGCTATGAGTTCAAACCCTCTCCACAAGCCTTGGCTAGGTAGCGAGGCTTATGGGTAACTCACTCTGCAGAAATGAGAGCGTCTGGGCAGCTCTGCTCCCTCAAAGCTGAAGAAGGGGCTGCTGGGCCAACGCACCATATTTTGATTTTGTCTTGTCACATTGGCGTGCGGTATCCCGCAGCGTGATACTGGGATTTGGGGCAGACCCCAAGGCCCACAGTCCCAGTGGTGCGGTTGCTAAACACTCTGCCCTCAAGATGTGAATAAACAGGAACTGCTTCTTTTGGGTCCTGGGATGACCTCCTGTCCAGGGGTCACTGTGGGTAGCTATTTTGGATGTGACGCAAATGCAAGTTGCAGCCTGTCGGCATTCTCTGAATGTGATTGCAAACTACCATTGATACTCACTGTGGTCCTGCAGTCCTCTTAGATGTGTAGCCCTTTGCCACGAGAGCATGTGGAGGATGAGCATAGAATGTAGGATGTGCACATCAGCCCGGGCGCTTTTTAAAACCCTCTTGCGAATTCCTCAGGCCTCTCTTGACTGACAGCTAGCACAGACGTCTTGTCATCAAAATATACAAATCTTCCAGCAACTGGCACATGTGTTGCTTATAGACAGGGTTTAAGATCTTGAGTGTGATGGCTCCTCAAAGCTGTAGGTTCCTTGTACCACCATGGTTTTTTTTGGAGCTTTGGGTCTCTGACCGATGGATATACTCTGACCAGAGCTGATGGGAAGGGTACCAGTCAGAAGTCACATTCCTGAAGTTATGATAATAGAGGCTGGTCTGGAGAGGTATGTTTCTACCTTAATAAGGCCCAGGATCCAGGCCAATGTAGAAGTTCCCAAAGTTGTATTCTTCAAGAAATTGGTGTGTAGAATGTTAATGGGTGTGAAAAGGAAAAAAAAAAAATTAAAAACCCTCCATCGCTAAATAAATCTGGAACATTCTTCTGCCCACAATGCCTCACTCTGGGAGCTTCTTGATGCATAGTAAAGTATCTGAGAAGTTCTGCAGCCAAGATGCTCGAATAACCTCACCCATATCACCCACCCCCAAGGAACTGACTGTGGAAGGCATTCTAGTAGCATCTATGCATATCTGCCAGTACCTATTGTGAAAGTTGATTATACTAACTAGGCCATCGTTGTCATACCCAACCAAATCTGAGTCAAGGGGCTAAGGGGCTAAGCACTCAAGGCACACTACTGAAAAATGTTCCCCAAACCCAGTCACTGTAGCCCCAAGACCAGTTTGACTTGGTGACTGCAAATCAGCCTACTATGACTTCCAGATCAGCTCTACCTGGCACCATCACACTCCAGTCAAAGTTTGCCAGCTCCCCAAAGCATTCTCTCCAAGTGCCAATGGGTTTTCTTTCAAAACAACAAGTAGAATCTCTCCTTCCAATAAAACCCCAACCATCTCTTTGTTCTCCGGGCATACCGAAGACCAGCCCTGTCTGTGCCTATGCCCTGAATCGCAATTCCATGATTCCCAAAGAGAACGCTTAATTTAGAGATTCGTCTCTGTGTATTATTTTAACTTTGACACGATTAACATTATGCAGTACACATTTCGGGGGGAAAAAAAATAGCACAGGAAAAGGCTCTCATTCCCTGAAACATTCCAAATGTAGCCCACTAGTTGTAATTGTGGAAAGTGAGGAGGAGACATGTGGGCTCACCTGGAAATGCAAGTAGGGCCTTGAGAGCCAGGATTGAGGTTCAAAGATCATGCAGTTGCTCTGCAAGGTGGGGCTCGGAGCCTTTCTGCCCACGGTCTCTTCTCTGCTGACCCAACCCCAAATATGGTCTCTTTCCTGCTCACACCACGCATTGGCAACGTGACTACATGGAGTCCTACATCCATGATGAGTGTTCGATGATTTCCTTGAACCAGAGTAGATATATTAAATTATTATTATTTTTTGAGTAAGAGTCTCATTCTGTCGCCCAGACTGGAGTGCAGTGGCATGCTTACAGCCTCGACCTGCTGGGCTCAGGTGATCCTTCTGCTTCAGCCTTCCAAGTAGCTGGAACCATAGGCATGCACCACCACGCCCAGCAATTTTTCTGGAATTATCTTAGAGATGAGGTCTCACCAAGTTGCCCAGGCTGGTCTCAAATCCCTGGGCTCAGGCAATCCTCTCACCTCGGCCTCTCAAAACACTGGCGTGATAGGCATGAGCCACCCTGCCCAGCCTTAAATTACGCTTTGTATGTGCATAGATCACCTCTCAATGGCATGTTTGTCCCTATGTGGAATTACTAAGCAAAAAGATATGAATTTTGTGAAGATTTTTGATGCCTATTACCCAAACTGCCTTTCAGAATGCTTTGCCAGTTTTATCAGTTGACACCTGACACTGGCTGTGCTTGGAAGTGATTGCCTTGCTGCACGGGGCTCACCCTTGCCTGCATTCTAGTTCTAACTGTTTTTAATTCAGCAGTTCCTGATGGCAGAGGAGGAACAAATAGGCTCTCAACGCACAGTAGGAACTGCCACCACGCAGCGCCAGGTGACTAAAGGACTTTCGGTGCTATAGGACTGCCCAGGCTGATGGTAGGCTGGCTTGGGAATGACCCATGCAGCATCCAAGAGCTCCAGGCACTTCCAGAAAAGCATGTTCCTGCCAATTCCTGCCACACACTATAACTCGGTCTGTACATGGAGCTTGATGACAACCTGATGTCTACATGTGTGGTCACCTCACCTTGCAGCTCCAGGGACACTATCGCCAGAGCAGGCATCCAGTGGCCAGTCTATCAGATCCTTCCATGGAGTGAGCGACCCATCTGTCCCAGCCATGCAAGTCTTACTTGTGAAATGGAACCTAGAAGGGGATTTGAGCAGACTCTGGTGTCCTGTGCGTCTTAGATATACTAGAGATCTGGTGTTCCCAAGACCCTATCATGTAACACTAAGAAAAAGACCAAGGGTAATAGCTAACATGTCTTGAGGCCACCCCAGGCTTCCAGCTCTGCTAAGCCCTATATGGGAATCATCCAGCTGCCTGAGAGTCCTATGGAAAAATAAGACCGTGGCACCAATTTCCTGACACTGTTCAGCAGCTTCCCTTATCACCCACAATAAAAGGCAAGTCTTTAATGTGACCCTTGAAGGCCCTAGGTGGTCATCATCCCTTTCCAGTGCCCACCCCAACCCCTGCTGAAACCTGCATTACTTACTCTGCTCCAAAGACACTGCACCTCCTCTGTTGGCCCCAAATAACCCAGTCACACTACTGCCCCAGGACATTTGCAGGTGCCCCTCCTTTTTCTTGGAACGTTCTGACAGCAGATATTTATGGTAACACACCCAGAAGTCTTTTTTCCTAAGTCACCCTCTCAGTTCATCAACCTGATACTTCCAATCTTCCTTTCCTGATTTCTGTTTTCTTCGTGGCACTTATTGTGATCTATAAATTTGTCTGGTGTCCAGTCTGTCTCCCTCATTAGAAAGTATCCCCCTGCCAGGCTCGGTGGCTCAGCCTGTAATCCCGCGCCTTTGGGAGGCTGAAGTGAGTGGAGCCCGCAGGTTCAAGACCCGCCTGGGCAGCAAGACCTCATTTCTACAATAAAAAAAAAAAAAAATCAGCCAGGCGTGGTAACGCATGCCTGTAATTCCGGCTACTCGGAAGGCTGAGGTGGAAGGATCGCTGGAGCCCAGCAGGTCGAGGCTGCGGTGGCCGGGAGCGGCCACTGCACTCCAGTCTGGGTGACAGAGTGAGACTCCAACTCAAAAAAAAAAAAAAAAGTATCCCCCTAAGGAGTTTACCTTTTTAATCACTGCTGTGTTGTCAGCACTTGGAACAGTGCCTGGAAAAGAGTAGGTGCTCAATAAATATTTGTGCATAGCTGAATAATCTCACTTAACTCTGCATCCACCCTAGAAGTAAGGACTATTGTTGTCTTCATTTTTCAGGTAAGGCAACTTGAGCCCTCAGGGGTTGAGTAAACAGAACATGGGCCTTGGGCTTGAGCCCCTGCTCCTGGCCACTCTGCTCTCTCTCCATGACATGGCCGCAGGAGATCAAAGCCCTCTGTGAACACCTCATGAGCTCAACCTCTGGAGTCAACATCTAAGATCACTGCAAGCTAGCCCCAACCTAACTTTCCAGACTAAGTGACTCCTGTAGCCGTCACACCCTGATCACCGCCAGGTAAATGGCGATGTTGCCATATCTGTGATTCTGCTGATGCTGTTTTCTTTTTCAAAAGTATTAAAATCCTTTGTACATTTCTAAGCCCATGCCAAACACTGCATCTTGGCCAGGCAGGGTGACTCATGCCTGTAATCCCAGCACTTTGGGAGGCTGCGGTGGGAGGATCGCTTGAGGCTGGGAGTACTAGACCAGTCAGGCTGGGCAAAAAAATTTTACAAAATTAATCAGATGTGGTGGCACCTGTAGTCTCAGCTACTCAGGAGACTGAGACAGGAGTATTGCTTGAGCCCAGGAGTTCGAGGCTGCAGTGAGCTGTGATCGTGCCACTGCATTCTAGCTTGAGCAACAGAGTGAGACCCTGTCTCAAATAAAACTAACTAAATAAATAATAAAATCAAATTTAAAATGGTGCGTCTCTATGAAGGCATCTTGTATGTACTTGTATGTACTCCCACTGTCCATGATGGTTGCCCACAAGGACCTTTCTAGAATTCTTAAGTCAGGGGACATGTCTGTTTACTTTTTTATCCCCACAATTCCTTGTAGATCCTCTTTCCTCAAAAATTTGTCTTGCAAACACACAGATGCCTCTTCCTACAATAGAGCAGCCTGTTTCCAAGTAAGAATGTTCTACAGAATGGACATCTTACTAATCCATGATCATAGCATTTGATGCCAGTGAGGGGCACATTTAGGAAAGGGAAGGCTAACATGGTGTGCTTGTTACGTGAAAACCGCCAATCCATTCCATCAGCACAATCAGAAAATCAATCTAGCCAGGTGTTTGACATTTGTAGACAAAACAAGAAGTAGATTGAATTTCCTCTGCTTTATGTGGCGGTTTCTGCTGTTACATAAAGTGCCCTTAGATATTTCAGGTACTTGACAGGCGTTAATCCTTTCAGAAACATAGTCCCTTGACAGTTTGGGATGGGGGCTGAGGAACAAGAGAAAGATTCTCGTCTAATGACACTACACATGCTGGTGACTAAGAATGTGGTTCCCAGCCAAGGGTGTAGTAGTTTTCTTGGGACCACAGAATTTAATAGACTGGGTGAGATACACCCACTTCTTGGTGGGCCCCTTGTCACCTTGGGCAATGGTCCCATGGTATAAGCTTTGCACCCCAATGGCACAGGCATGTTTTTTGTTTGATTTTTTTTTTGAGTTCGAGTCTCACTCTGTCATTTAGGCTAAGAGCAGCAGCATGCTCATGGCCACCACAACCTTGACCTGCTGGGCTCAGGTGATCCTTCTGTCTCACCCTTCCAGGTAGCTGTAACCACAGGCATGTGCCACCATGACCAGCTAATTTTTTGATTTATTGTGATGATGAGGTCTCACTGTGTTACTCAGGTTGATTTTGAACCCCTGAACTCAGGCAATCCTCTCGCCTCCACCTCCCAAAATGCTAGGATTACAGCATGAGCCACCGTGCCTGGTTTGGCGTCTTTTAAAATACAAGTAATAACTGGGATCAATAGCTCACGCCTGTAATCCCAGCACTTTGGGAGGTTGAAGCAGGAGGATTGCTTGAGCTCAGGAATTCAAGACCAGTCAAGGTAACATAGTGAGACCTCATATCGACAAAAAATAAGAAATAAAAATTAGCCATGTGTGGTGGTATATTCCCAACTACTTGGGAGGCTGACACAGAAGAATCACCAGAGCCCAGGAGGTTGAGGCTGTGGTGAGTTGTGCTCACGCCACTACACTTCAGCCTGGGCAACAGAGTGAGACCCTGACTCAAAAATAATAAATAAATAAACAAATGTAATTATATACACATATATGTAACATATATATGAAGTATTTTAAGTTTTAGCGTCAGAAATACCTTAGGACTCCAAATGTAGCATTTCTCCCTTGGAAGTATGGCTTGACACCTTTGATAAGTTGATTTAATTAATTGGTTTAGGGATGCCCCAGGCCGAGGTGATTGAAACAGGACAAGTGGAGAGCTTCCCACAGACACTGTAGCTCCGCCCCCTCCTCTCCAATGTATCCACTTCCAGTACCTTTGTTTCCCTGCCTTCCCACTATTTGCCTGTTGCCTCCTGCTTCCTGGAGGGGAGGTCGAAGGGGTGCTCGCCAGACTGGGAGGTGGGGAGCACAGTCAGATCCAGTCTTCCAGGAAAACCACCCAGAGACTGCATCGACAAGACTGCAGATCAACGACACGAGTTTTCACTCTAGTCCTCTGTGTTGGGTACAATGTTTGGAGGTGACACTTCCTGCCTCAGATCGAGGTTTGATGAAGAGGATGGAGGAATGCCTTCTTTGTGTGGATATCAGAGTCCCCTCAGCACCTATAGCTTTGTCCTTTCATTGGATCTGTACTCCTACGTCAGGAAATTGGCTGAACTGAAGTGATTATTCTCTGACCGGTTGTGGGGGCTCACAACTGCAATTCTAACGCTTTGAGAGGCCAAGGTAGGAGAATTGCTGGAGCCTAGGATTTTGAGTCCAGCCTGGGCAACATAGTCAGATGCTGCCTCTAAATTTTAAAGTAAATAAATAAAAAGTAAAAAGAGAATGCTCATGAATTGTGTTGCCACCACAAAAACTAACATATTGTCTAACCAAGATGTACATTTAGAAATATCTTAGCAAAATCTGACTGGGTAATAGCTCATGTTTATAATCTTAGCACTTTGGAAGGTCAAGGCAGGAGAATAGCGTGAGCCCAGTTGAGACCAGCCTGAGCAACATAGTGAGCCCTTGTTTCTACCCAAAAAAAAAAAAAAAAATTAGCCAGGGGTGGTGGCTCAGGTCTGTAGCCCCAGCTACTCAGGAGGCGGAGGTGGAAGAATTACCTGAGCCCAGGAGGTCAAGCCTGTGGTGAGTCATGACGGTATCACTGCATTCCAGCCTGGGAAACAGAGTAAGACCCTGTCTCAAAAGAAAGAAAGAAAGAAAAAAAAAAAAAAAGAGTATCTTAGCAAAATCTTGTACTTTAGATCAGGAAACAATGATGACCGCTTCTGAATTAAGTCAAGAGTCTTAACAAACACAAAGCTTAAAGACACATATACCATTAACACATTTTAAAAATTGTTTCTTCTCAGCTCTGGACAAAGGAAAGCTTTAGCACTTGTTTCTGAAGCTAGAGCCACACCTGGTTTGCCAGACAGCTGGACCATTAACAGAGGTCTATGAAGAAAAGTCTCTATAGATGAATCTATCTTTTAAATACTGGACAGAACACAGTTAAACAGTTGTTTGTTTTATTTTTTGCATGACTTCTCAGAGCCTTTAGCTTGCTGTATAGTGCATGTGAATCCCAGAGGGAAAGAGAAAGCATGTAGTGTTTCCCAAGCTTATTTGACTGTGGAATTCCTTTCTTTTTTTCCCCTCAGGGATCTATAAGACTAGTTTTCTATGGAACACACTTTGGAAAATACTAGTAAGAAGTATAAACTAATGTGGATGACTTCTGTGTGAGAAACATGAACATTAAACATGACCTTGTATAGGAGTGCGTCTGTGAAAAAAAAAACTCAAAGTCACCCAAGACCCTCAGGGGATGAATTTAGAACTCAAACCAAGAGAAAGCTGAGAAGAAACCCTGACTTTCCTCACTAACTGCAAGAGAGGAGAGTTCATCAGGTTTCAGTTGCTAATTGAATCATAATTAACATGGATTAGCTATAATTATAATAAGGTGTAGAGCTAGAAAGATTGACCACAATGAAGAGAAGACATTTGCCCTGTTTTTACAAGATCAGGATGGAATCAAGCCTTTTAGTTGTCCTCTTTCTGGCAGAAACTATTTAACTACCACTCTCTTTCTGTTGAAATCCAACCTCATGACAGCTAGAGGACATACAGCTTCAGTGTCTACTTAGACACAGCTGTCAAGGCAAATGCCACAAGGACATCTTTTTCCCGTGCCTCTAGACAAAGGCAGCCAGAGTGACTGGTCCCGGCGATTGACTATTCTGGGAGGCCACTGGCTCCCTCCAGGATGACTCTGTCCGCTGGAAGATAAGCTCTGGTCTGCATCCCCTCCACTCCTGAACTAGCGGTTTTATATCTTTAAATCCCCTATAAGTAACTGAACTAGCTACTTAAGCAGTCCTTTTGAAAATAGGTTCATTTATTGGCTTAATGGCTTAGGACGCATTCTTTGCAAATTCAGCCCTGAGGGTCCAATCAGGAGATGAAATATGTCTGGCTTGGCCACGGCAGGAATTGATTAAAGGAGGCTCTAGCCTGCTTCCTGGTATTCTGCCGAACAGGAATTAAAATGCAAACAAGATGTTGTCCTTACCTGGAGTGATTTGGACTGAGGTTTTCCTCCCACTCAAGCGGAAATGGTTGAGGCCAATTCAGAAGAAGAAACTTCGTTTAAACATAAATAAACAAACAAACAAATAAATAAAAGCTTTTCACAAAGGTGTAACTTTGAAACACACCTATGTGTTTCCAAAACGCCAACCTTACAGGTGATGGAACTAATATTTTGTGGTGTGAAGACTGTCAGACCAGGCAAACTTGGTCAAAGGCGCTCTTGGGTTCATCTTTCTCTGCAAAAGTTGGGATTGGATTATCTGGAAAATATCTTGGCCATAAGAATTCGTGAAAACGGTGTGAATCTTTCCTCCCCTTGAGGCTTCTGTTAGGACAGGACGTGTAGAGTCCCATGACTTCATCCAAAGCAGGGCTCTGGAGACCCTCATCTGCCTCTCTGCATCCTCGCCTCTCTCCTCATCTCCCCTAGGACTATGTCCTTCACTCTTTTCTCAATTTTTTCTTTTCATTTTTTTGTGTGTGTGTGTGTCAGGGTCTTACTTTGTCAATCAGGCTGGATTGCAGTGACACAATCACAGCTCCCTGCAGCCTTGACCTCCTAGGCTCAGGAGGGCCTTCCTCTTCAGTCTTCTGTGGAGGGACTACAGGCATGCACCACCATGCCTGGTTTTTGAATTTGTGAGTGTGTGTGTAGAGACAGTCTCACTCTGTTGCCCAGGCTGTTTTCAAACTCTTGGGCTTAAGCAATTCTCCCTCCTGGGCCTCCCAAAGGTGTGAACCACAGTGCCTGGCCTGCTTCTCAATTTAATATGGCCCACCATTGTTTGAATAAACCCAAGTATGGAGACAATAATCTCAGGACTCTGAGTTGAAAGAAACCCCACTAAAACTGATTGTAAAAGAGCAATAAAAACATCACAGAGAGAAGAGACTGATTTTATTGTCACCTGTAACTAGTAAGAGTATTCTTCCTTCAGGCACAGCTGTATCTAGGTGCTAAAATGCCTTAAGGAGTTCTCTGGGCTCTTGTGTCCTCTGGCTTGGCTTCATCCTCAAACAGGCTCTCCTTTCATGAGAGTAAAATGGTTGTCAGTAACTCAAGGAGCTTCCTCAGTAGTTCAGAACCCTAGTGGAAAGGGATCGTTTCTTTCTTGTTAGGTCCCAAATTCATCTAACATTCCTTGAAGTAGAGGCAGGAAATACAGCCTGGCACAGGACAGGTGAAGCCTCTGCCCTTTTAAACAGGCACTTAAATGGAGTGGCTTCAGTTAAGCATCTATTCTTCAATCAGTTGTTTGGTGTAGGAACTAGTGCTGTACAGTCACGCCAGGGCTGGGGTTCTCCTGTGGCCATCAAGGGAAGTTGATATTTTGGAGGAAACACTCCTTCATCCCCAATATCTTGCAACCTAAGTGACACTTTCTATTTCTGTGGTCACCGTGAAGTTTCAACTTCACAGGGAAACTGAACCATCTTCTCCAGCATGAACAATAGGATCATAGCGATAATACCAAATACTTACCGAACAGGTTCTGCATGTAATGAACTCACATAATCCACACTAAAGCCCACAAGTTCCTTACTGTGTATAATGCCCATTTCAAAGATGAACAAACTGAGGTACAGAGAGGTAGTGAATACTGCCATAGTGCCCAGGTTGTGAAGACTTGTGAGGCTATAACTAATTGGGGACAACCGGGCAGTTATTACCTCTTTTTCCCCCCTCTCATTTCTTCTCAAAGCAAGGGGAGGAGGTGACCTGGAAAGAGTTCAGGGGAATGAGAAGTTTATTCCTCCTCAGCAGCAACTCCACGAAATGCCTTTCACCTCATGTGATAGCCATGTTCCTGAAACACGCTTGACAATCTCCCTTTGCAAATCACCTCCTCTTATCCTTCTACAGTCTTTGGTAAAAGGCCCAATGGGTCTCCTAGTTTCTTTCACTGAGCTAAACTTTTCCTGAATGGATGATGACTTAAACTAATCGGACACTGGCTGGGACTGGGGATCTTTTTGAGAGATGGTAGTTTTTGCTCTGATAGATGCTTGTCAAAAAGGGGTCATTACCTGCAAGCCCTCTGGCTCATCCTAATTGAGAAGTTGACACCATCTTTGATCACGGCTAGACGTATAGAATCAGCACCCTCTAATTTACTCTAAAAGAATAGGATTGCTCTGCAATATTTTTTGGGTGGATTTTAGAGTCATTTTCCTTAGCTAGGAAATATACTGGGTTTCTTCCTAGCCTATTTGTAAAGGTCACTTATATCCCTGTGATGTTTTTGCTAGGATGAACTGGAACTATGATTGGTAAATTTATGCTATCTCCTACCAGGTTTTGTGAGCCCAGTGACACCATTGTCTTGAAGTGGCCAATTACTGAGCCTCTCTACCAAGTGAGGAGAAATAAGATTATTAGCTTTGACCTGCTCTTTGAAAAATGCATCCAGCAAACTGATTTTCATGTGGTTATTGGTATAGCAGGCTGTTAAGATGTGCAATAAGCCAATCATCAAATGTCAAGTTTTAATTCAAATATGTAATCACCTTGTAATGGGTATATTAATATTGTCCCTCCTAGGACTTTTAGAGGAAGCAGACAAAAGGTTTTCAGGAATAGCTTGTTTATCAATTGGTTAGAAAGAGGGAAGCTGGTCCACTCTTCCTTTAATGCAGCTGATGTTTCTCAGAGCTCCAGAAATGGAAGAAAATGCCCTTGATGATCAGGTCATCAATTTGAGAAGCTGTTGTTTTCTGGGCAATTGGAGTTCAAGATTTGTTATGTTTGATGGTCATTTGTAGCTTCCTTCTGAGTAGAATAGATTTTCAAATCACAAACCACAAGGCGAGCATCAAACCGAATGTGAAAATCAATGACCCATCATAGCTACAAGTATGTAGATGGCCACGCCATGAGTAGCAGACCGTTGCGAGCATGGGCGGCCTGGTGGAGAACAGACAAGGGCAGCTTCATTTACCTGTTTCTTCCCTCTGCTCCCATCACCCCGATCTGCCATTGAAATGTGTCAGTGGGTTTTAGTCAAGTAATAGCCTGTGACTAATCTATCTGTAGCTTCTAAGCCATTGCCCCCATTTCAATTTAGCAGAGTCTCCAACATTCAACCACCTTTCTCCTTCATGGAGATGTCTCCTGCCACCCTCATTGGCATGAAATATGCCCCACATCTCCATCCCCCATGTGCCCATACCCTACATTCCCATGCCCCAACAGCTTCTCATAACCTTGAAGTTCTGTCGGCGAGATACCTGAATGCTGTTCTGTAAGATCTTCTACTTGAAGCTGGTAGCCACACAATAGGAAAATCCACATTTCTTGTATTATTATTTATAAAAGCAGTTACTGCAAACACATCCTGTTTGCAGACACTATGGTAGCACTTTTGAACCTTTTAAGATTTTCTGGAGGTAGCTGCAAGGTAGACACCATTACTCCCATTTTACAGATAAGGAGACAGAGCTACCGAGAAATTACTTGTCCAAAGTGATTTAAGACCAAGTCTGTACTTGCAGCCACAGCGTAAAAATTAAAGCAGAGACTAACAATTTTCTGACAGAATCCAATGTTCCTGTCAGAGGCAAACTGTAAAATCCCTCTCAGTATGATCTCTTTTATTATTTGTTTTTTAAAAAGTTAGAATAGTTTTAGATTTAAAGAAAAGTTTCAAAGACAGCACACGGAGTCCGGAGTGTTTGCATCTGTCCTGAACCAGTTTCCCTGCTGTTAACATTTTACATTAATAGGAACCACTTGTCACAATTAATGAACCAATGTTGTCCCATCATTATTCACTAAATAGCTATAGCTTATTTGCATTTATTTAGTTTTTGCCTAATATCTTTATTTTGGTTCCAGGAGCTCATTTAATTGAGTTATCCGATCTCCTTAGTCTCCTCTAGAAGACTGTGACATTTTCTCAAACTTTCCTTGGTTTTGATGACTTTGACAGTTTTGAGGAGGTAATGATCAGATATTTTGAGGAATGTTCCACCATATGGGTGTCTCAGAAGGCTTTGTCTGGGATCTATTTTGACTGTTAAATAAATGCATGATAGCTTCATCAGGAGAATTTCTTAAATGGGCTTTGTACTATCAGAGTCTAGGCATGCCATTGAGAACAGCAACTCCCCTTTGTGACTCCAGGGTCAACATGAAATGAGCCACTTAGGAAGAGTGTGCTTATGCACAGCTAGGACAGTGATCTGCTTACAATGAATGAATGATAGAGGCACATTACATAAGAAATCCTTCACCCAGAAATATTACACACACACACACACACACACACACACACACATACCACAAATGCTTATAAGTTAGAAATTTTCAGCATAATCTAGTAGATGAAGCCATGATTCAGTTAATGATAGCATTGTCATTGTGAATAACATGTTTGTGGCCAACAAAAACAGATGTCCATATAACACTTTGGAGGCATCCAATGCATAAAAGCAATTTGTAGATAATCTCCTAAGCAGATACGGTATCAAAATGCATTCATTGTCAGTTAGCTATACATTTAGACCATATGTCTAATTGACCAGCGAATTTTCCCAGGCTGCTGCAGGAGCTACTGAAATGGAGCCCTTGGAGTCACACCTAGAACGACCTGATGTTGATAAACAAAAGAACAGATTCCTCTGCCCATTCAAGGAACAGAAAGTTCAATGTGCTGTGTTCTTTCTGCAGAACCAAGCACCCCAGCAAGCTGCTGTTGATTCAGTCTGAATTGTTAATGTGATGGTTTGAGAATGTATCGTCTTTATTCAAGGGACTGATGGTTAAACTACTATAAAGAAAGATTTCTGCCATTGAAATGTGATACTGGAGCCATGGACGTGAGGCGAGGTATCCAGTAATATCAGAGAAAAACCTTATCAGCAGGAGCTCTTTGCGATGATTGTTCTGTAAGACACATCTGAGTTTTGGCCATTTGAGTGAGTGGGAATGGCTCTTTCTAGTTTCTTACCTAGCTTGTGGTTGACAGGGGATTGTCTCTACTCTGGTGTCCACTTGAAAGTTCCTCTCGGCCGGGCTCGGTGTCTCAGCCTGTAATCCCGTGCTTTGGGAGGCCGAGGTGAGCAGATTGCCTGAGCCCGTGGGTTTGAGATCTGCCTGGGCAACTTGGCGAGACCTCATCTCTACAATAAATCAAAAAATTAGCCGGGTGTGGTAGCACGTGCCTGTACTTCCAGCTACTTGGAAGGCTGAGGCAGAAGGATCGCCGGAGCCCAGCAGGTGAGGCTGTGGTGGCCGGGAGTGGCCAATGCACTCCAGTCCAAGTGACAGAGTGAGACTCCAACTCAAAAAAAAAAAAAAAAGAAAGTTCCTCTCAACCTCACTGCTGGGCCATGCCCATTATCTCCTGCCTTGATAACTACAAATAAAAATCATGACTTCAATCCCTTTCACAAGAGAAAATAATATTCATCAGCATAAGTAGACAAAAGTCATTGTAACAAGAATATGATGCTGACAACAGTCCAGGTGATTCTTCTGAGCACCCCATGGACAGTTATGGCCGTTGTGTGCTTTTCTCTGCCTTGCTGCCCTGATGCACTTGTCTCCAGATGTATCTTTAGTCCTGGGATCCAGCCCAAGGAAGAGTTAGAGGAGGTGGGGGTCTCAGATGGGTGAGCTACAACAAGGGATTTATCCTCAGCGAGGGCTCTGCATTTTCTTCATGGCCTTGACCATCATTATCTGGAGGCCTGTGCAGCATCAGAAGTTGGAAACAGTCTTTTATTGATTGTAGCAGTGTACTTGTTTGGCAGAGGAAGATGGGTATAGAAAGCAAATGTAGTTCCACTTGGCAAGGACACCTTCCAGGTGAACAGCGATAAGGAAAGATGCCAAGAAACAAGGTTAAAGCCATACAGACGGAGCTGACAGCCCTGGGATGGGAAGAAGTGCCTTGTCTTTCAAAGACCTTCTACCAGCCGTACTAGGAACTACGAACAGCTGCCTTGTGCACTCGGGCACCCTGTACTCATTAGGACCTGGGACAGATGTGTTGTGTTCGTGTGCATATGTATGCATGTGTAAAGGTACTACAAGCCCTTAACAAGCCTCCTGGGTCTTCTCTACATCTGAACTGGGCCTGTAGAAGAGTATATGGGGATTAAACTTGGAGGTGTTTACCTCTCACCAAACACCTAAAAATTCCTAGTGTGATGCTCTGCTCTTTTGCTGAGGCACAAATTTAATTTTTTTCTTACAAGATTTTTTTTTTTGAGTTGGAGTCTCACTCTGTCGCCCAGACTGCAATACAGTGGCCGCTCCTGGCCACCGCAGCCTCAACCTGCTGGGCTCCGGCGATCCTTCCACCTCAGCCTTCCAAGTAGCTGGAATTACAGGCACACGCTACCACGCCCGGCTAATTTTTTGAGTTATTGTAGAGATGAGGTCTCACCTGCCCGGGTGGGTCTCGAACCTGTGGGCTCAGGCAATCCACTCACCTCAGCCTCCCAAAGGCGCGGGATTACAGGCTGAGCCACCGAGCCCGGCTCCTACAAGATTTTTTATTTATGGAGTGAACTTCGTTGCCAACTCAGAAAGCACATCACAGTGGAGCTTTGTTATAGAAGAATGGCAACTCAAGACAGCATATTGGCTTTATTTCTTTGTTTAAAATAAAAAGTCATGAAATGTGTGCCATGTGCT
Source organism: Carlito syrichta (assembly GCF_000164805.1). Classification (NCBI taxonomy): domain Eukaryota; kingdom Metazoa; phylum Chordata; class Mammalia; order Primates; family Tarsiidae; genus Carlito; species Carlito syrichta. The sequence continues at coordinate 33,296 of NW_007222091.1, read as the reverse complement.
GCATTAGGAATGGGAATGTAAAGATGAAGTATTGCCTGTGCTTAACCATGTGGATAATAGTGTGGGCTGGGGGTAGGGGTCATGAAAGTGCAGATCTATTAGAGCTGTAGGTTACTGTTAGTGATGGGACACAACAATTTAATCACATTAAAAAAACAAGGCAACTGTAAACTCCAGGAAAATAAAAAGTTTTATAAGAAAGGATATTTTGCTTAATAGAGTTTATTATTCATATAGTCATAAAATATAGGCATACATACGATTTATCCAAAAAGTGTGAAGCAAGATATTTTTGAAGGATGGTCAGATGGGTGAGAGTATGCATGTCAGTGTATATGAAGAGGGGATGTTAATCTTTATCTAACGAGATAAAAGTAGTCAATGTCTCAAACAGATGTATGAGAAAATACAAGAATAAATATATTATAAAATTATGAAGGTATAATCTAGAAAAAATAGCTAAGAGAGTCAAAAATGGTTGGTAGTGGGAAATATAACTGCTGTATACTATCATAAATCTTTTGCTGCTGTTTGATTTTTAAACAATTTTTTGCATTGCTTTGATGAAGTTCAAAGCTAATTTTAAAATAAAGAGCATGGGTAAAAATTTTTTAAAAGGTATTGATTAGGCCCATATAATTGATGACTGATTTTTATTCAGCAAACAAAAGTCTAGGATAAATTAAAGAGTGGAACATATGGTTCTTAAAAAAAAAGTATCAGAAGATATTGCTGAAATATTTGATTATATTTATTGAATTTTTTGTGGGAATGGGAAGAATATGTCATAATAAACTTTTTACATTTGGAAATTCTAGAAGATCTTTGATTAAGAATGTCAAAGATTTATAGGACTGAATACAAAATAAGCAAAGCAACAAAATTTTGAAGAGAAGAGTTCAGGAAGAACTCTTTACTGAAATGTTCTCGAGGCTTCCTCTAAATAGCAGCTTCCTCTGGTCCACTTAAGTGCTTGTAGACTCCAGCTTCTAGTAAAGACTGGAGGGAAGATCAAGAGAAGTACTTACAACTCCTGTTGCCGTAAGGTGCTATTGCTGCCACTTCTTGAGGCTTTCTTTTTTAAAAGTTTTATTTTTAATTGACCCATAATAATTGTATGTATTTATGGGGTGCAATGTGATGTTTTGATACATGTGTACATTGTACAGTGATCAAATTAGGCAAGTTGCTTTGTGATGACATCTAAGAAGAGAAGATAAAGCAGTCTGAGTGTTTCATTGTGAGTCTACAGGAAGACACTTCCCCAAAGATCAACATCTGGGCTGCTTTTGAGGAACACATTCACTGCCTGGCTAAGCAGTTGTGTGTTTACAAATGTTTAATAGAATGACCAAATCAGTGAACTCTTTGAGCATGACTTGGAAACTGCTGAGATTAAGAAATTTCCAAACCACCAAAAAATTTTTTAAAGACAGAAAAGTATCAGTCTCCTTGAACAAAGTTAAAGGTGAATTTGTGACACTTTTGAAAAATTCCTGACACTCCATGTTGCAAAAAGAGTGTAACTAGGAGAGCTGCCTTTACTGGCAGGAAAGCAGCAGCACTCTCATCTTGAGGGAGTGAACATCCAGGCAGGTCATCCTGTAGCCACCCAAGGCCAAGCTTGCCAGGACTATGTCCACAGCTCTTTGAATGGAGGTTGACACATCACTGCCCTTCTCTATCATCCCCAAGTTATAAAATGACAGAGCTGGTCAAAGAGCAAAACTGACAGCGGCTCCCTTTTGATGCATTTTATCCTCTTTGTTGACTTCCAGAAAGGTATCTCCTCCACCGTCAATGCCTCTCCTACCTCCTAAGGACTACCCGAGGTGAGACTTGACACATCCAGCTCCTCTGGGTGTTTGGGGAAGGAAAGACAAGGAAATCAAAGCAGTAGCCTCTTCTCCGGATGTTCTAGAACAGAGAGACATGTCTGTCTCCAAGGCACCTCACCAGGGAGGGAAGATGCCAGTGCCACAGGACACAAGTCAGCAGGGTTCTCCAGTTTCCAGATTTATCCAGGGCTGGTGAGGAACAGCTGCTGCCCTTGTCAGTGCTGAGATGACACAGGAGCCCTGAACAGCAGCTGGGCTGTCTACTCCTGCAGGCCTCTCTGCCTCTCTCGTTGGAACCTGGGTGGCCCTCATATCCCCTGTTTATTTCATGGCTGCTGCGGTGTTTCAGAAGAGAAAAATCTCAAATACTTAGGATGCTGATTACTTCTCCTTTGACTGCTGAGTGTGCATAATAGTAACTACATCATGAGATTGTTATGAAGATTAAGTTGGTTATTAATTAAGCGTAAGATGATTAGAAGAGTCTGTGGTACATTGAATGTTAGCTGTCATTATTAGCAATAGTCATGGCAGATTATAAGAAATGAATTCACAGTTTACTCAAGGAGGTTGCAGGGGACTGGACTAATTTGTGTTGTCTGGCTGATGTGAAGCATCAAAGATCCTCTGAGCAAGGATTTCTGTGCTGGAGGAAATAGGTCAATGTGCACGGAGCCCTGCAAACAAAGCCCAGAGAGGTAACAAACCTGAAGCTGTCAGACATTGGATATTGACTACAGAATCATTGGATGTGGAAGAATCAATGCTATTCATCTATTCATTCATAAGTATTATTAAGCCTTTGATTCAAGGCTTCCTTCTATGGTTGAGAAATCTGAGGGTCCAGGAGATTGAATAGATTTTTCAAATGACCTGCTGTTAGTGGGAGTCCTCAAGAAACTCTGGGTCTGTGATAACAGACTGTGTCCTGCTATGAAAAAAAACACCCCCAAGAATGGAGGCCCTCTTCTTCCTGAGGTTGTAGCATTGTAGCTAGTTTTGAACCTTGCCAGGTATACAAATAGGATGAGTTTGAAACACTTGAGGAGGACAGCAGGAGAGCCTGGACACAGAAACCAGAGTTTCACAAGTGACAATTCTAAAAATAGCAGCAATGATGGAGATGACACAGTGGCATTGTGATGAGGCAGGGATCTCTTTGACACAGTTAGATGGTGATAAGTCATGGATCAGGTTGACACAGTGACATGATGATGAGGCAGGGATCTGGTTGCCACCATGACGAGGCAAGGATCTGGTTGCCATGGTGAGCTGGTGATGAGGCAAGGATCTGGTTGACACAGTGATGTGGTGATATGGCAGGGATCTGGTTGCCACAGTGTCATAGTGATGAGGCAGAATTCTGGTTGACAGTGATGTGGTGATGAGGTAGGGATCTGATTGACACAGTGACGTGGTGATGAGATAGAGATTGGGTTCAAATTCTTGCTTTGACATTTATCCTTAGGCGAGTTACCTAAACTCTCTAACTCTTGATGTTTCTTTACATGTAACACCTGGTTAATTGTGGTACCTACATTATAGAATTCTGAGGATGAAGAGCATTTGAATGTATAAGGTGCTTGACCCAGATTCAAAGTAACTGTTCAATAAGTGTTATTTCCTAAGAGGGATTCATTCAGTGTCTAAGGAATGTGACCAGTATTGTCAGAACTAGCTTTTGAACCCAGGGCTCTCAGATTCCAATGCCTGCTAGCATGTATAGTGAATGCAGTCCACTGTGGGACAAAGTAGAACTCAGGCGGAAAGAAAGATGGGGAAGGTTTACCTCTGTGTCCCAGGTACTGCTCAAGTGCTCACAGTAGATTCCAAACACAAGAAATTAAACTGAATTGTAAATTTGGCACTGTGGTTGTAATGAGACACTAAGTATGTCGCCAATTCTCTTGGGCCCCTCCTGGATGGGTCCCCCTGAATTGCCAGAATTCTCTTGCTTATGCACATGAAGCCAAGGGAAAAGCTAAGGGTGAGACTTGACCAGGGAGTTTTGGGAAGTGGATGGTGGGAACTAGCCCCTTACCTTAAGCAACAGTGCCCTAGGCAGTCCCTGAGTATGTGAGAGCCAAGATCTGCATGGCCAAGGTCTTCCTGATATAGTGTAAGTGGGGACAACCCTTCTGGGGGAAAAAAAAGGCAGCTGCAGAATAGAAAGGAAACAGGGCTCAATCATGGTCCCTGCTGCAGAGCTAGAGTGCTGAAGAGGTGAAATGTGACTCCCATGAGCAATCTGGCTATCTCTGTTTCAAGAACAGGGCTAGATCCAGAAACTCCACTATGGATTCTGGAGAGCTGGTGCCTTTCCCACCAGTGCACAGCCCTCCCTGACCACAGCACAGCCTTCTTTCAGCAGCAAATGCTGCTCCTCACCATGTGAAGTTCCAGGAACTGAGGATGCCATTGTGGTTTTTTGCTGTTGTTTTTGTTGTTGTTTGCTTTATCTTTTTTTTTTTGAGTTGGAGTCTCACTTCGTCCAGACTGGAGTGTAGTGACTGCTCCCGGCCACTGCAGCCTCAACCTGCTGGGCTCCGGCGATCCTTCCACCTCAGCCTTC